>NC_140998.1:28562107-28632875 GCF_052327205.1 Somniosus microcephalus | reverse complement strand
GAAAAGAGAGAGACGCCCACAAATGCCATGAAATGCCCCCGTGACGCAGCGCGCGGATTGGTCAACCTTCACATCACTCAATGCTAATGAGTGGATTTCCCCCGTATGATTGGCCAACCGCTAATGAGCGGAATTTTGAACGTTTTTTGTCTGCTGTCCGAACAATTTTTGTCTGACCAAAAACTAAATATGCCTAGGACACCCTCCTAATCATAACCTTTATTTTGATATAACATATGTGTAGGTACGCTCTATAACTTTTAAGCGATGCCCAGACAGACAGACAGACACCACTATCCTTTTATTATATACTAGCTGGAGTGCCCGGTGGTGCCGAGCATTTTTTGAGGGCATGTTGTTGTTGGAAGAGAGAGAGAGAGAGCAACTGTGGGGAAGAGAGAGGGCGACTGGGGGGAAGAGAGAGAGCGACTGGGGGGGGAGGGGGGAGGGAGGGGAGGGGGAGGGAGGGGGAGGGGGAGGGGGAGGGGAGGGGGAAGGGGGAGGGGAGGGGGAGGGGAGGGGAGTGGGAGGGGAGGGAGGGGAGGGGAGGGGGGAGGGGAGGGGGGCAGGGGGAGGGGAGGGGGAGGGGGAGGAGGGGGGTAGGGGAGGGCGGAGGGAGGGGGGGAGGGGAGGGGGTTGTGGGGGGGAGGGGAGGGGGTTGTGGGGGGAGGGTGGGAGGGTGTGGGGAGGGAGGGGGGGTGTGGGGGGGAAGGAGGGGGGAGAAAGGGAGGGGGGAAGAAAGGGAGGGGGGAGCTAGCAGACCCTTTCCCCTCTGCCGGCGATGGCTCCGCAGAGCTCCGTGCCGCCCCACGTACTGACATGGCTCAGCCCGAGCCCTGCCCTCCCGAGCACCGGCCTCCCGAGCCCCGCCCTCCCGCTCTCCTGAGCCCCGGGCTCGCACTCTCCTGAGCCCCGCCCCCCCGAGCCCCGCGCTCGTGCTCTCCCGAGCCACGAGCCCCGCCCTACCGAGATCCGCCCTCCCGAGCCCCGCCCCCCGCCCGAGCCGGCTTCAAGACCAGAGAGAGAGATGCCGCCACGCAACCTACCACGTGAGGCCCGGCAGGACTCAAGTCGCGCTCCGGGCGGAAGTTGACGCACGCGCTGACTCCCGCCCCGCCCGCCTTTACGAAGATGGTGGCGATTGCGGGCCTTTTGTTGATCGCAACGGGAGGTGCCTAGCTCGGGCGTGGCTGGGCAACAGAGGCCCAGGCTTCGCGGCCTGGAAAAACGGTGAAAGGTAGGAAAATTATAGAGGTTAGAGAAAAGATTTACAAATTAATTAACATTTTTTAAAAACAATTTGCGTTTTAAAAGCAACTTTTTTTTTGCTGGAAATGTAGATTTGAAAAGAAACACGCAGAAAGTGGGAAAAAGAAATGAACAGTTTGGAATCAAGATGGCGGCCACTCACCTCATTTCAGAACGATAAGGCCCGCCCACACACGCACCAATTGGTCGACCGTCATGTCACCGAAGCGTAGGATTGGTCAATCGTCCTGTCACTCGACTCTAGGAGGGCCCGCCCGCATGCGTGACGAACCCGCCCCCGCGATGCAGCGATTGGTCGACCATCGGGTCGCTCGACCGTACGATTGGTTGACCTTAATGTCACTCTATGCTAATGAGTGGATAATGAGCAGAATTTTGAAAGTTTTTTGGATACCGCGGGCGCAATTTTTGTCTCGCCGAAACGTAAATATGCTTATGACCGTTCTGGAATTGTAAGCTTTCTTTTGATGTAACGCACGTGTAGGTACGCTCTATAACTTGAGAGTGTATAGTCGGACAGACAGACAGATGGAAGGACAGACAGACAGACAGACAGATCGACCGCTTTATTGTATATATAGATAGATAAGATATATAGACAGATGAAGGATTTGTCATTCACCATAATGCATATAGGGTCTGCCATTCTTTATAAAATGTACACAGGAATACATACATATGAAACTATTTCCTCCAGTGGGGGAGTCCAGAACAAGGGGGCATAACCTTAAATTTAGAGCTCGGTCATTCAGGGGTGATGTCAGGAAGTACTTCTTCACACAAAGGGTAGTGGAAATCTGGAATTCTCTCCCCTGGGTCAATTGAAAATTTGAAACTGCTGTTGATAGATTTTGTTAGGCAAGGGTGGGTTACAGAACCAAAGCAGGTAGATGGAGTGACGATACAGATCAGCCATGATAATTGAATGGTGGAACAGGCTCGAGGGGCTGAACGGCCTTCTCCTGTTCCTGTGTTCATATAAATCTGAGAGGGAGGTATCCCAGCGTTACTGTCCCACACTGTTCAGGGGTAAGCTTTAGAGAGGCATTCAACAAAACCTCAGAGCATCTTCTAACTTGGCTAGAGATAACATGTGGCATAGGGGAACTCAAGACAGAGGTCATCAGAGTAAATGGAACAAAAGTCAATTGTTTCAAAGCGAGATTAAAATAGAAAAACAAAGTGAGTTTCTGCTATCAGAATATACCAAGAGATATTATATTAAATATTTTAAATACCACGGCAATTAATCTTTTGGGCCAAAGACTCTGACAGCATTGGCACAGAATGTGCAAAGAAGGGAAGCCGTCTTCATGTTGTGCTCAAGTGACTTCCTCCAGCTTTTGACCAGCATGGTTGGATGGTTGTAAGATTTGTAAAATATTTATTTATTGAACTCACCCGTATTCCATTGCTGCAAAACCCTACACTTTTGATTAATTTTTGTTAAAAGACTCCATTACTCTCACTTTGTAAACCCTCAAATAAGAACGTAAGAAATAGAAGCAGGAGTAGGCCATTCAGTCCTTCGAGCCTGCTCCGCCATTCAATAAGATCATGGTTGACCTTTTACCTCAACTGCAGCTTCCCGCACTATCCCCATATCCCTTGATTTGCTTAGTATCCAAAAATCTATCTATCTCTGTCTTGAATATACTCAACGACTGAGCATCCACAGCTCTCTGGGGTAGGGAACTCCAAAGATTTACCACCCTCTGAGTGAAGAAGTTTCTCCTCACCTCAGTCCTAAATAGTCAATTCCTTATTCTGAGACCCCTGGTTCTAGACTCCTGAGCCAGGGAAAACATCCTCCCAGCATCCACCCTGTCAAGCCCTTTAAGAATTTTATATTTTTCAACGAGATCACCTCTTATTCTTCTAAACTCTAGGGAATATAGGCCTAGTCAACTCAATCTCTCCTCATAGGACAATCCCCCCATCCCAGGAACCAGTATAGTGAACCGTCGTTGCACTCCCTCTATGGCAAGTATATCCTTCCTTAGGCAAGGAGGCCAAAACTGTACACAGTACTCCAGGTGTGGTCTCACCAGGGCCCTATATAATTGTAAAAAAAAAACAGAAAATGCTGGAAATACTCAACAGATCAGGCAGCATCTGTGGAGAGAGAAAGGAGATGATAATGGGACAAGTTAAGAAACAAAAGATGACTCTAGATGAAGTGTAAATGGCAATGGCAGAATCATCAACAGCTGCCATGTGAGAGAGAGAAAAAAAATGGGAAAAAAACAAGATAGGGGCCGAGGTTATAGTCTGAAATTGTTGAACTTGATGTTGAGTCCAGAAGGCGGTAAAGTGCCTAATTGAAAAATGGGGTGCTGTTCCTCGAGCTTACGTTGAGCTTCATTGGAACAGTGTAAGATGTCGAGGACGGAGAGGTCAGAGTGGGAGTGGAGCGGAGAATTAAAGTGACAGGCGACCGGAAGCTCGGGGTCACCCTTACGGACTGAACGGAGGTGTTCCGCAAAGCGGTCACCCAATCTGCTTTTGGTCTCTCCAGTGTAAAGGAGACTACATTGTGAGCAGCGAATACAGTAGACTAAATTGCAAGAAGTACAAGTAATTGTAGTAAGACTTCTTTGCTCTTATACTCCAATCGCTTTTGTTATAAAAGCTAACATACCATTTGCTTTCCTAATTGCTTGCTGTACCTGAATCACTAGCACAAGTAGACATTTGGCATCTCATTTCAATGTACGGTGGTACGGTGGCATAGTGGTTAGCACTGTTGCCTCACAGCGCCAGGGACCCGGGTTCAAATCCGGCCTCGGGCGACTGTCTGTGTGGAGTTTGCACATTCTCCCCGTGTTTGCGTGGGTTTCCTCCGGGTGCTCTGGTTTCCTCCCACAGTCCAAAGATGTGTGGGTTAGGTTGATTGGCCATGATAAAAATTGGCCCTTAGTGTTAGGGGGGAATTAAATATGTGGGGTTACGGGGATAGGGCTTGGGTGGGACGGCTGTCGGTGTAGGGACCGGGTGCTAGGGTTTGGATGATCAGCCATGATCTCATTGAATGGTGGAGCAGGCTCGAAGGGCCGAATGGCCTACTCCTGCTCCTATCTTCTATGTTTCTATTCCTGATAATGGACATTCTGACAATGCAGCAGCACCTCAATACAGCATTGGAGTGAAAGCCTAGATTATTGTACTCAAGTCCTGTAATGGGACTTGAACCTGCAATTTTTCCACTTGGAGGCAAGAATACCACCAACTGAGCCAAACTGATAAGAATGGCAATTACCACTGACCTGCACTAGGATTACATGATGGAGAGAGAAAGAAAGGAAGAACTTGCATTTACACTTCTCAAGTCCTCAGAACATCCCAACATGTTTGACACACATTAGCAGTAAGCCATTACTCTGATGTGGATGTACATCTCAAAAAGGCATAGTGGACACATTATTGGGCATGTTGTCAGTGCCAGCTGTGGCTCAGTGGGTAGCATTCTCACCTCCAAGTCAGAAGGTTGTGGGTTCAGGTCCCACTCCATGAAACTTGAGCACAAAAATCTAGGCTGACACTCCAGTGCACTGCTGAGGGAGTGCTCCAATGTCAGAGGTGCTGTCTTTCAGATGAGATGTTAAACTGAGGCCCCGTCTGCTCTCTCAGATGAATATAAAAGATCCCACACCTCTATTTTGAAGAAAAGCATGGGAGTTATCCCCGGTGTCCTGGCCAATATTAAACCCTCAATCCACATCACTAAAACAGATTAACCGGTCATTATCACATTGCTGTTCTTTTTTAATTCATTTATGGGATGTGGGTGTCGCTGGCAAGACCAGCATTTATTGCCCATCCCTAATTGCCCTGGAGAAGGTGGTGGTTAGCTGCCTTCTTGAACCGCTGCAGTCCATTTGGTGAAGGTACTCCCACAGTCTGTTAGGTAAGGAGGTTTGGGAGGTGCTGCCGAAGAAGCATTGGCGAGTTGCTGCAGTGCATCTTGTGGATGGTACACACTGCAGCCATGGTACGCCGGTGGTGGAGGGAGTGAATGTTTAAGGTGGTGGATGGGGTGCCAATCAAGCGGGCTGCTGGGTTTCCTACATTACAACAGTGACGACACTTCAAAAGCACCTCATTGGCTGTAAAGCACTTTGGGACGTCCGGTGGTCATGCAAGGCGCTATAGAAATGCAAGTCTTTCTTCCTTCTTCTTCTGTTGAAAATCCAGGTGGTATTGATATTGCATTACTGAAAATTCCTCTACATCACTGGCATTGACCTTCACTAATGAAAGTACTCTGCTTTTTTGCTAGCTGCCTTTTTCAACAAAGACATCCAGCGACATTCAGTTCACTTTTATGCTGTGCTATTGCAATAGGGATTTTATTTTATTTTATTTACAGCACAAGCTGAAGAATGAAATGAGGGTGCGAGTCCCAGGAGTTTTGTTAATCCACTCCAAGCACACGATTAGCGAAAAAGAAATGAATGACTGTGCTTATCGAAAGCTTACAAACAGCCCGGACTGATCCAAGTGCCTGAATCTCTTAACAGATTTCAAATTGAATTACTGAAACTCCCCACTCCTCATGCAGTGATTGCAAAGAGCACTTGCGATGATCACAAGGGAAATGGCAGGAGGCAATCACCCAGAACAGGCTCATTCTGTATCCTTCTACACTAAGACGCGCATCTTCTGCTGAAATGAAAGTATTTTCCCAAAGGACTGAATGGCGCCATTGATAAGGTAGGCCTCAGGTTTGCATTGTGTGCTTCCCCGATATAGCGAGGTTTGAATTGCAAGTTTAGACTGCAACTTCCATCAAAATTGGTAGCATTGTTCCATGTATATGAAATACCTGAAGCAAATGCAAAATCCTGCAGATGCTGCAAATACTCAGCAGGTCAGGCAGCATCTGTGGAGAGAGAAACAGAGTTAACGTTTCAGGTCGAAGACCGTTCGTCAAAAATCCACAGATGCTGCCTGACCTGCTGAGAATTTCCAGCATTTTCTGTTTTTATATGTGAAGTATCTGGTTTGTTCCAGTGCACATACTTGCATGTTGAATGCTGACATACAAAGTGTTATTGGCCCAGAAATCCGTCTCTCCACGGGTGAGAACGCACGGGGTACTCACCCGTAAGCCCAATGGAAGCGCCGGTTTTCTGCATGCACTGTGCATGCGCGGGAAACCGGCACTTCCATTCCCCTGAAAGAAGGGGTTCAGAGTTCGAACGCGTGAGCGGGAGAGGCTGCGCGTGCGCATCGAGCTTAGGTTTTTTTTTACAGGTTTTCCCGGGAGGGTAAGTCTCCAGAATTTACACATTTAAAAAGCAGGCATAAGGCCTGCTTTTTACAAGGTAAGTGGTGAATTAATTAAAATTAAAACATTTTTTCCACAGGTTTATTATTTTTAAATACTTTAAAGCAAGGTAAGTTTATTTTTAGCCCCGTTAGAAATTTTTATTAAAAATTCAAAAATTTAGGCCTAGAAATTCAGTATAGCCACTTTTGGGGCGGTAAAGTCGGGCGGCCGCTAAAGTTTGCGCCCGGCGCAAAGTCGCGCCCCCTTCGCCGATATTCAGTCGCAACGCCCCAAGAGGTTGCTGCTGCGCTAAAACAGGCGATGCACGACTATCTTTAGGCGCTAAGCCGGCGGTGCTGAGCGATACCACCGAGGCCGGGCGCAGCGCAGGTGCGGCGAGTTTTTGATTGACGGCAGACACTCCAGGCTTTCCGGTAGGCGCTAGGGGCAGCGGCCTCTCTGCCACCTTCTGGGCTACCAAAACATGGCGCCTGCAGCTCCACTCCGCCAACCCAGCACCCTCAGGTCACCGTCGCTGAAGCGGGAGAAGGCCAGGGAGAGAGCGCAGCGCTTCAGCGACGGTGACCTGAGGGTGCTGGTTGGCGGAGTGGAGCGCAGGCGCCATGTTTTGTACCCAGAAGGTGGCAAGAGGCCGCTGCCCAGCGCCTACCGGAAAGCCTGGAGGGAGGTGTCCAACAGGGTCTCTTCCAACAGCGTGGTTGCCAGGACTGCTGTGCAATGCCGCAAGAAGTTCAATGACCTCACTCGGGTTGTCAGGGTGAGTACCCTTTCCAGTGTCCTCCTCATCCTTGCATGTGCACCTCACATTATGGGCAAAGGGACCTGAAAGCCCTAATGGCTCATCCAGCAGCTATGGGACTGGCATGAAAATCACTTGCACATTCAGCACTTTACACACTGTCCAAGCTATTCGACCATGGGAGGCAGTGCAGACAAGATCAGGGCTACACACTGTACAAGCTATTCGACCATGGGAGGCAGTGCAGACAAGATCAGGGCTACACACTGTACAAGCTATTCTACCATGGGAGGCAGTGCAGACAAGATCAGGGCTACACACTGTACAAGCTATTCGACCATGGGAGGCAGTGCAGACAAGATCAGGACTACACACTGTACTTAGAGGCCGTCCTTTCTCTTGCAGGCCAAGGTTGCGCACAACCGGCGCAACCAAACTGAGACCGGGGGAGGCCGTCCTGACATGAAAGAGCTCTCCGACCTCGACCAGCGTGTGGAGCGCATTATGGGAGGCCAGCTGATTGGCCCCGTCGCCACTGGAGATGCCGACCCTGTTCTGGGCACCAATGGTAAGGGCATGACCTTGTGGACCTCTCTCGTTCCATTTGCGCATCAGATCAGCATCCTTTGCCACTGTCCGACCAATGCGGTGAATGGCACCACTCATGCCTCCCTCGCTGCCGCCCTGTCCTCACTCTAAAGCTACTCTTGTGCCTTCCTGCTTTCAGATGGTGAATCGCCAGGTGAGGAGGCGGGCCCTCAAGCTGCCACTGTCAGCCCTTCGGAAGATGAGGAGGAGGAAGAGGAAACCGGCCCATCAGTGCCACCCTCAGCCGCGCCAGCCCATGCCGATGTAGGGGACACGTCTTCCCTGGAGGGGAGCCGGGGGGAAGGGTCGGAGGAGAGTGAAGCTCCGGGGCCCAGCGGCCTGCAGCAACACGGGAGGGGTGGGGAAGCTCGGCGGACTTCTCCCCAGAGGGTGAGTGCAGAGGGTGAGTGCGGCCTCCAGTCCTGCGATGGTCAGCGCAGAGGAGGTGCGCCTCCTAGAGGAAATGGCCGTCCAGGCTGAGCGCAGGCACACTGAGCTCATGGCTGCAGTGGCACGGATGCCTGACTCCATAGAGTCACTGGCAAGGAGTGTGCAGGAATTCGGGTCAGCACAGGCCAGGAGTCTGCAACAATTCAGTGCAGCACAGGCCAGGAGTCTGGAACAATTCAATGCAGCACAGGCCAGGAGTGTGCAGGACATCAATGCAGCACAGGCCAGGAGTCTGCAGGACATCGCGGCAGCACAGGCCATGAGTCTGCAGGACTTCACGGCAGCACAGTCAGCTTCTAGCCAAGTGCTCAGTCGTGCCGTCCATTCACTGGCTGGTGTGTTGCGGACACAGACCAGGGTCACACGGGCACTAACTGCTGCCACCCTCGCTGGATCAGCCAGGCCTCGCCAGGGCACTCGCCGCGCAGCAGCAGCCCAGCAATCTGTCCTTCAGCTGGTTGCTGCGCATGCTGCACTGCTGGCCCGTGCGAGTGCCAATGTGTCAGGCGACCAGCGAGCACCTGCGATCTGCTAGGTTGCCACCATTCCTGCAGCCGACACTGCCACTCCGCCATTGCAGCTGCCATGAGCTGCTGGACAGACTGCTGCCGCCCAGCCACAGTTGGAGCAGTCAGCAGTCGGCCCCTCCAAGGCCAGAGCTGGTGCAGGCCGACCCCCAAGGGCATCTGCCGTCTCGCCATCTGCCCCTCAGCAGCCTTCCTCCAGCCTTGCTGCAGCCACTGGGCTCCCATTGAGGAGGAGCAGCAGGGCGGGCAGGGGCCAGGCAAGGATGTGCAAGGCATCGCCCTCGCAGGGCAAAAAGTAGAGGTATGCACAAATGCCTGGTGCTTGTTGGAAGGCCGACACTTGTGCAGTTGTTTGGGTGTAAGGCCGAGACTGGTGTCTATCTTTATTTGTGTAAGGCCGAGACTGGTGTCTATCTTTATTTGTGTAAGGCCGAGACTGGTGTCTATCTTTATTTGTGTAAGGCCGAGACTGGTGTCTATCTTTATTTGTGTAAGGCCGAGACTGGTGTCTATCTTTATTTGTGTAAGGCCGAGACTGGTGTCTATCTTTATTTGTGTAAGGCCGAGACTGGTGTCTTTCTTTCTTTTTGTAAGGCCGAGACTGGTATTTTTGTGTTTTTGGAGGGGGCTTCTCCACATGAGCATGTAATGTGGGAAGGGCAGAGGTTTTCAATAAATTTTTGTTGTTAAATTGCAGTGTGCATGGTTTTTTGGTTAAATCCTGGTTGCCCTGCTCGGCGGAGGGCTTGTGGAGTGGCTACATTCATCTGCTGACATTGGCACAAGCCAGTCCCTGAGAGGGGGCCTAGAACCGACGTTCAATAAGCCGGCGACGGGCGGCCCTTGCACTTTGTGCCTCCCTCCTGTGCTGGTCCTCCTCCTCCTCCTCCTGCTCCTCCTCCTCAGGTGGTCCTCCAATGTGTGGTGGCTGTGGCTGAGTCCTGCGGATAGCCAGGTTGTGCAGCATGCAGCAAACGACCACGAAATGGGAGACTCGCTCCAGCGAATACTGCAGTGCTCCCCCGGAACGATCGAGACAGCGGAACCGTTGCTTCAGGACGCCGATTGTTTGTTCGATGATGTTCCTGGTCGATTGATGGCTCTCGTTGTATCACTCTTCAGCAGGGGTGCTGGGCGCATGGAGCGGGGTCATCAGCCAGGTACACAAAGGATAGCCTTTGTCCCCGATAAGCCATCCTCGTGGGTGAGGCTGG
The DNA here is from genome assembly GCF_052327205.1 of Somniosus microcephalus. Taxonomy (NCBI): domain Eukaryota; kingdom Metazoa; phylum Chordata; class Chondrichthyes; order Squaliformes; family Somniosidae; genus Somniosus; species Somniosus microcephalus. The sequence goes on along the minus strand of NC_140998.1, from coordinate 28,622,795 downwards.
GCCTGGAACATGTCTGCCACAGAAGTCTGTCGGAGGATGAAGGCATCGTGGCTGCTGCCTGGAAAGCGGGCATTGACAGCTAGGATGAGCTGCCTGTGGTCACACACCAGCTGTACGTTCAGCGAATGGTAGCCCTTCCGGTTGCGGTAATCCTCGGCATTCTCCAGAGGTGCCCGCAAAGCCACATGCGTACAGTCAATGGCGCCCTGCACCATGGGGAAGCCCGCGAATGCTGCAAAGCCCATTGCACGCTGTTGCTGCTTGGCAAGGGCCATGGAGAAGGAGATGAACTGACGTCTCCTTTTGAAAAGGGCATTGGTCACCTGGAGGATGCAGCAATGCACGGCGAACTGGGAGATGTTGGCAATGTCGCCAGTAGCGGCTTGGAAGGAGCCGGTGGCATAAAAGTTGAGAGCCACCGTCACCTTCACTGCCACCGACAGAGACGTCCTGCACCTCAGCTGTGGCTGCAGATCACCGGCAAGCAGCTGGCAGATCTCTGTGACGACGTCCCTTCTGAATCACAGCCTCCGAACACACTGCTCCTCAGACATCTGGAGATAGGAGAACTGCTGGCGGTATACCCTGGGTGGGTAAGGCCTCCTTTGCCGACGCCTGTTGCCCCCTCTCCATCTAGCCAGGGCTGCCAGTCTCTCATGGCGTCTCTGAGCCCTTTGGATGTAATTGAGAAAGCCAGCGTTTACACCCATTGCAGCCCCCATAATATGCTGGCAAACAATGAGATGTCAATGAAGGCAAAAACTTTTTGAAATCTGTGGCCTGAAGCCAGAAGTACCTGTCCGAGTGTTGGGCCAAAGCAGAAAGCTATCTACCTTGGTCTTTCTCCAAAGATCCGTTTCGCAAGAAGGTGTGCTGCAAAATGGCAGCGTTTTATATTGCAGGATGAGTGCCCTTTAATTTGCGCCCCCCGCGCCCCGCATCGGCTGAGCACCGTTCCACTTCACAGTCGCTAGGGGCGCCAGGCGCACAATGGGGCGGCGCGACTGAAGTTCCGGTTGGGGGCGCACATAGGGCGTTGCACGAGGAAATGACGTCATGATCTGCGCGCGCAGCTGAGCACGCGCAAAGACTTTGCGCCGCCGCTAAATCTCTACTGAAGTTGGGGCGAGGCGCAGTTCGTGCTTCGCCTGGGCGCAAGCCGCCTCGCGCCCGGATTCTACTCCTCCTAAGGCGCTAATGGCTGGTGCAACCAACTGAATTTCTAGGCCTTATTGTTTAAAATAGTTATTTCATGTAATTTATAGTTTATTTAAAAAATGTGATTTTTTTTTTAAAACTTATTTGAAGATTTAGTGATATTTTGGGGCCCGTAGTATTTCTGACAGCTCTTCCTGTCAAACTTATGAATGGAGCAATCCCTGCTCCGATTGGCTCCCCATGGCCCACATGATCCCAGGGGATGCATTGAACTAACTGCGCTCCTGGGATATGCAAGCACTACGCGCCGGCAGTTGGAGGAGGCCCCGGATCGGAATTCCACGGGGCCCTAGAGCTCAACGGCCGGCGCACAAGGTAAGTGCAGGTCGGGGTCTTACACCCGCAGGAAGCCCCCGACCTGAATTTCTGGGCCAATGTCTTCCGGGATATTCATAACCATGAAGTCTGATTATCACAACAAAATGCAACCTCTTCTAGCCATTCCATGGAGGAGCAGCCCATCTGGCCATCAGAGAGGAGCAGCCCATCTGGGAATCAGAGAGGAGCAGCCCATCTGGCGATCGGAGAGGAGCAGCCCATCTGGGAATCAGAGAGGAGCAGCCCATCTGGGAATCAGAGAGGAGCAGCCCATCTGGCGATCGGAGAGGAACCGCCCATCTGGCCATCGGAGAGGAGCCGCCCATCTGGCCATCAGAGAGGAGCAGCCCATCTGGGAATCAGAGAGGAGCAGCCCATCTGGCGATCGGAGAGGAGCAGCCCATCTGGGAATCAGAGAGGAGCAGCCCATCTGGGAATCAGAGAGGAGCAGCCCATCTGGCCATCGGAGAGGAGCCGCCCATCTGGCCATCAGAGAGGAGCCACCCATCTGGCCATCAGAGAGGAGCCGCCCATCTGGCCATCAGAGAGGAACAGCCCATCTGGCCATCCGAAGAGGAGCCGCCCATCTGGCCATCGGAGAGGAGCCGCCCATCTGGCCATCAGAGAGGAGCCGCCCATCTGGCCATCAGAGAGGAACAGCCCATCTGGCCATCCGAAGAGGAGCCGCCCATCTGGCCATCGAAGAGGAGCTGCCCATCTGACCATCAGAGAGGAGCCGCCCATCTGACCATCGGAGAGGAGCCGCCCATCTGGCCATCAGAGAGGAGCCGCCCATCTGGCCATCAGAGAGGAGCCACCCATCTGGCCATCAGAGAGGAGCCACCCATCTGGCCATCAGAGAGGAGCCACCCATCTGGCCATCAGAGAGGAGCCGCCCATCTGGCCATCAGAGAGGAGCCACCCATCTGGCCATCAGAGAGGAGCCACCCATCTGACCATCAGAGAGGAGCCGCCCATCTGACCATCGGAGAGGAGCCGCCCATCTGGCCATCAGAGAGGAGCCGCCCATCTGACCATCGGAGAGGAGCCACCCATCTGGGAATCGGAGAGGAGCCACCCATCTGGGAATCGGAGAGGAGCCGCCCATCTGGCCATCGGAGAGGAGCCACCCATCTGGGAATCGGAGAGGAGTCGCCCACCTGGGAATCGGAGAGGAGCCGCCCATCTGGCCATCAGAGAGGAGCCGCCCACCTGGTATTTGTGCATCTGTTACCTATTGTTACTTGTGTATTTCGATGAATGTTGTTGCATTTCTATAGCAACCTTTACATCGGGGAGTTAAGAGTGTTGATTTTGATACAAGAATTAAAAGAAGAAATTGGAAACAAAAAGAGAGTTATTTGGAAACCTAGGGGGCTAAATTGCATAGTCCCCTAAAACGAGCGTGGGGATCGCAGTGTGCGATTAACCCATGCCCGTTGATTGAAATGTAGACAGCACGCCAACTTCATGCTGCCTGTTCATTATAATGATTTCTGCGTGCAGCCAGCACAAACCGCGCTGTAGATTGACTGCGCGGATCAGCAGGGGGCACAATATCGTAACTTCCGAGAACCACTGAAAGCTGGCCTGCACCTCTTAAAGGGCAGGTACATTCTGGCTGGAACAGGTGCTGGGAGTCGAGCAGGAAGTGAATTTGTCCTGGGAAACGGTGAGTAATGGCACAACATGGGATAGAGCAGGCGCCAAGGTTTTTGGACGCTGCACTGGAGGTCTTGGTGGAGGTGGTGGAAATGAGGAGAGATGTCCTGTATCTGCAGGGGGGCAGGAGACCCTCCAGACACACGGTCAAAATGCAGTGGGGGCAGATAGCCATGGAGGTTAATTCCAGGAGTCAAGCTCCTGCGGCCTGGATGTGACCAGTGCCACAAGAAGTTCAATGACCTCACACCTGTGGTTAAGGTCAGTGAATGCACCTTCAAATACCATATCCTACCAACTGCACCACTAACCTCAGCCACTGCTCAATTCATCACACCCCCTTCACTCAGCTACCAAAAATCTCTATCAATCAGGACTCGGGACCAGCGGGAGCAGCGAGGAGGAGCTCGGCAGGAAACCCGGCGACCAGCGAGGCCCGAGACCAGTCGGGAGCAGTGTGAGACCGGTATAAAAACCGGAGAGAGGCGAGGCCCGAGACCAGTCGGGACCAGCGGGAGCAGCGAGGAGGAGCTCGGCAGGAAACCCGGCGACCAGCGAGGCCCGAGACCAGTCGGGAGCAGTGTGAGACCGGTATAAAAACCGGAGAGAGGCGAGGCCCGAGACCAGTCGGGACCAGCGGGAGCAGCGAGGAGGAGCTCGGCAGGAAACCCGGCGACCAGCGAGGCCCGAGACCAGTCGGGAGCAGTGTGAGACCGGTATAAAAACCGGAGAGAGGCGAGGCCCGAGACCAGTCGGGACCAGCGGGAGCAGCGAGGAGGAGCTCGGCAGGAAACCCGGCGACCAGCGAGGCCCGAGACCAGTCGGGAGCAGTGTGAGACCGGTATAAAAACCGGAGAGAGGCGAGGCCCGAGACCAGTCGGGACCAGCGGGAGCAGCGAGGAGGAGCTCGGCAGGAAACCCGGCGACCAGCGAGGCCCGAGACCAGTCGGGAGCAGTGTGAGACCGGTATAAAAACCGGAGAGAGGCGAGGCCCGAGACCAGTCGGGACCAGCGGGAGCAGCGAGGAGGAGCTCGGCAGGAAACCCGGCGACCAGCGAGGCCCGAGACCAGTCGGGAGCAGTGTGAGACCGGTATAAAAACCGGAGAGAGGCGAGGCCCGAGACCAGTCGGGACCAGCGGGAGCAGCGAGGAGGAGCTCAGCAGGAAACCCGGCGACCAGCGAGGCCCGAGACCAGTCGGGAGCAGTGTGAGACCGGTATAAAAACCGGAGAGAGGCGAGGCCCGAGACCAGTCGGGACCAGCGGGAGCAGCGAGGAGGAGCTCGGCAGGAAACCCGGCGACCAGCGAGGCCCGAGACCAGTCGGGAGCAGTGTGAGACCGGTATAAAAACCGGAGAGAGGCGAGGCCCGAGACCAGTCGGGACCAGCGGGAGCAGCGAGGAGGAGCTCGGCAGGAAACCCGGCGACCAGCGAGGCCCGAGACCAGTCGGGAGAGAGCAGCAGCGGAGAGGCAGCAGTCGGCGAGACTCGGGGCCATTTAAAAAACAGCTGAGGCGGAAGTCCAGCTCTTGAGCTTTTTTTCAGAAGCGGACCTGGTGGGAAGCACCCAGGTGAAAGGTATTTAAGGAGGGTGGTGGCTTAAACCCGAGTTCCTACAGAGTAGGAACCCCCACCGCCCCCCTCCTCTAACCTAGTAGTCTTTTAGCAGCTGTCTAAAAACAGAGGTCACAAATTTTTTGGTCTCAGTTTCTTTTCAGCAGGGCAGGAACCGGGAGGAGCGGGAAGTCGGCGTAGGACCAAGGGGACACAAGACCGGGAAGTCAGCGAAAGACCAGGGAGGTAAGACTAACTGGTAAGTACTTTCCTCAAACCTTCCTAGGAAGTAAAACCAAAACTAGTGGGATTTGGTTAGTTTAAAAAGGAATAAGAGGAGTACAGTATACATTGGTCTAAGTAAGCTTCGGGAAAACAAAAGTCGATAAATAAACTAAAACTAGAAAATTAAAAGTAATATAAGGGTTAAGTCATGGCAGTAGAGCTCGGACCTGTGTCATGCTCCTCCTGTAACATGTGGGAAATCAGGGACGCTTCCTGTGTCCCTGACGACTATGTGTGCAGGAAGTGTGTCCAGCTGCAGCTCATGTGGGACCGCATGACGGCCCTTGAGCTGCAGATGGACTCACTTTGGAGCATCCACGATTCTGAGAGGGGTGTGGATAGCACATTTAGTGAGTTGGTCACACCGCAGGTTAAGGCCAGCGTAGACAGTACATGGGTGACCAAAAGGCAGAGCAAGGGCAGGAAGGTAGTGCAGAAATCCCCTGGGGTTGTCTCCCTTAGCAACAGGTTCACCGCCTTAGGTACTGTTGTCGGGGGGGGTGACACATCGGGGGAAGGCACCAGCAGCCAGGCTCATGGCACCATGACTGGCTCTGTTGCAAAGAAGGGAGGGAAAAAGAGTGGCAGGGCTATAGTAATAGGGGATTCGATTGTAAGGGGAATAGATAGGGGTTTCTGTGGTCGCGACCGAGACTCCAGGATGGTATGTTGCCTCCCTGGTGCAAGGGTCAAGGATGTCTCGGCGCGGGTGCAGAACATTCTGGAGGGGGAGGGGGAACAGCCAGTTGTCGTGATACATGTTGGTACCAACGACGTAGCTAAAAAAAGGGAAGAGGTCCTACAAGTAGAATTTCGGGAGTTAGGAGCCAAGCTAAAAAGTAGGACCTCGAAGGTAGTAATCTCTGGATTACTACCAGTGCCACGTGCTAGTAAGAGTACAGAGAACAGGATAGTTAGGCTAAATACGTGGCTTGAGCAGTGGTGTAAGAGGGAGGGTTTTAAATTTTTGAGGCATTGGAACCAGTTTTGTGGTAGGTGTGACCTATACAAAAGGGACGGTCTACACCTGTGCAGAGATGGAACTGATGTTCTCGGGGTAATTTTTGATAAAGCAGTTCGGGAGCATTTAAACTAGTATGGCAGGGGGCTAGAAACCTATGTAGTGAAATAGAGGAAAGTGAAAGGCAGACAGAAATAAATGATAAAAGGGTGAGGAACAAAAAACAAAGGGCCAAACTAATTCATAAAAAATGTGAGCATAAAAAAAGCCTGAGGGTTTTATACCTTAATGCGAGAAGCATCAGGAACAAGGTAGATGAATTAGCTGTGGAAATAGAGGTTAATAATTATGACCTAATTGGGATTACGGAAACATGGTTGCAGGGTGAGCAGGGCTGGGAGCTTAACATACAGGGGTATTCAGTATTTAGGAAGGATCGACAAAAAAGAAAGGGAGGAGGGGTAGCATTGCTAGTAAAAGAGGGGATAAATGCAATTGAAAGGAAGGATATTAACTCAGTTAATACAGAATCTATATGGGTGGAGCTAAGAAATAGCGAGGGGCGAAAAACATTAATAGGAGTGGTATATAGGCCTCCAAATAGTAAAATAGAGGTTAGGGAGGGCATCATGAGGGAAATTAGAGAAGCGTGCAATAAGAGCACAGCTGTCATCATAGGTGACTTTAACTTACATATAGATTGGACTAGCCTAATCAGTAAAAATAATGAGGAGGAGGAATTCCTTGAGTGTTTGAGGGATGGTTATCTGGATCAATATGTCGAGGAACCAACTCGGGAACAGGCTATATTGGACTGGGTACTGTGCAATGAGAAGGGACTAATCAGTAATCTTGTTGTACGGGGACCCTTGGGTCAGAGCGATCATAACATGATCGATTTCTCACTCGAAATGGAGAGCGAAGAAATTGACTCAGAGACTAAGGTCCTGAATTTAAACAAGGGGAATTATGATGCCATGAGACGGGAACTGAGTAGGTCTGATTGGACAACGTTCCTGGGAGGACTGGAGGTAGATAAACAATGGCAAACATTTAAAGATAGAATGACAAAATTGCAAAAATTGTTTATACCAATCTGGCATAAAAGGAAATCTAAAAAGGTGACTCAACCGTGGATAACAGGGGAAATTAGAGACAGCATAAAATCCAAAGATAGGGCGTATAAAATAGCCAAAAAAAGCGCCAGAGCGGAAGATTGGGAACAGTTTAAGATAGAGCAAAGGAGGGCAAAGGGCATAATCAAGAGGGGCAAAATAGCTTACGAAAACAAGCTGGCGGAAAATATAAAAACTAACTCCAAAAGCTTTTATAAGTATATCAAAAGGAAAAGACTGGTGAAAACCAAAGTTGGTCCATTGCAGTCAGATACGGGGGAATATATAATGGGAAATAAGGAAATGGCAGATCAACTAAATGCATACTTTGGGTCAGTCTTTACGAAGGAAGACACAAAAAACCTCCCTGGGATATCGGGAAAAATAGGGACATTGGCAAAGGAGGAACTGACGCAAATCAATATCTCTAAGGATATGGTGTTAAGGAAGCTAAAGGGATTGAAGGTGGACAAATCCCCAGGGCCTGATAACATGCATCCTAGGGTACTGAAGGAGGTGGCCCTAGAGATAGCGGATGCACTAAGGATGATTTTTCAGAATTCATTAGACTCGGGAACAGTGCCGATGGATTGGAGGGTAGCTAACGTTACCCCACTATTCAAAAAGGGGGGTAGGGAAAAAGCAGGTAATTACAGACCTGTAAGCCTTACATCAGTTGTGGGCAAAATGCTGGAGTCCATCATTAAGGATGAAATAGCGGAGCACTTAGCAAATGGGGACAGGATAGGACAGAGTCAACATGGATTTACAAAGGGTAAATCGTGCTTGACTAATCTATTGGAATTTTTTGAGGGAGTAACTGGTAGAATAGATGGGGGAGAGCCAGTAGATGTGGTGTACCTGGACTTCCAAAAGGCCTTCGATAAGGTCCCACATAAAAGATTAGCATGGAAAATTGAGGCTCATGGGATAAAGGGGAAAGTTTTGGCGTGGATAGGGAACTGGCTGTCAGATAGAAAACAGAGAGTTGGAATAAACGGCTCATTTTCTGAATGGCAGGCAGTAACAAGTGGGGTACCACAGGGATCTGTCCTGGGCCCCCAGCTGTTCACAATTTACATTAATGACCTGGATCAGGGAGTCGGATGCAGCATTTCCAAATTTGCAGACGACACTAAACTAGGAGGTGGGGTGGGCTCAGAGGAAGAGACCAGGAAGCTCCAGAGCGATTTGGACAGACTGGGCGATTGGGCGGATAAATGGCAGATGCACTATAATGTGGACAAGTGCGAAGTTATCCACCTTGGGTGCAGGAACGGGAGGGCAAATTATTATTTAAATGGCAATAGATTGGGAGAGGGGGAAGTACAGAGAGACCTGGGTGTTCTTGTACACCAGTCACTGAAGGCGAGCATGCAGGTGCAACAGGCGGTCAAGAAGGCAAACGGTATGCTGGCCTTCATAGCAAAAGGGTTAGAATACAGGAACAGGGATACCTTGCTGCAGCTGTACAGGGCACTGGTGAGACCACACCTCGAGTACTGTGTACAGTTTTGGTCGCCTCATCTGAGGAAGGATGTTCTTGCCATGGAGGGGGTGCAGCGGCGATTCACCAGGCTGATACCAGGAATGGCGGGAATGACCTATGAGGAGAGACTATGTAGTTTAGGGATGTACACACTGGAGTTTAGAAGATTGAGAGGGGACCTCATAGAAGTGTATAAAATTCTGACAGGTCTAGACAGACTGGATGCAGAAGGAATGTTTCCCTTGGCGGGTGAGAACAGAACTAGAGGACATAATTTAAGGATAAGGGCTAAACCATTTAGGACAGAGATGAGGGGGAATTTCTTCACTCAGAGAGTGGTGAACCTGTGGAACTCATTGCCACAGAGGGCAGTGTACGCCAGCTCATTAAATATATTTAAGAGGGAATTAGATATATTTCTACGGGCAAAAGGGGTTAAGGGTTACGGAGAGAAGGCGGGGACGGGATACTGAATTAAAAGATCAGCCATGATCTCATCGAATGGCGGAGCAGGCACGAAGGGCCGAATGGCCTACTCCTGCTCCTATCTTCTATGTATCTATGTATCTATGTATACCTAATGTTCACATGCTGTATCTCACCCTCACATGCAAGGTTGCTATAGAAATGCAACAACATTCATCGAAATACACAAGTAACAATAGGTAACAGATACACAAACACCTGACGGGATGTATCCCAGGCTGCTGTGTGAGGCAAGGGAGGAGATTGCAGGGTCTCGGACACAAATTTTCAGAACCTCTCTGGCCACAGGGGAGGTGCCAGAGGACTGGAGAACAGCTAACGTAGTACCGTTGTTCAAGAAGGGTAGTAGGGATAAACCAGGGAATTACAGGCCAGTGAGCCTAACATCAGTGGGAGAGAAATTATTGGAAAAAATTCTGAGGGACAAAATTGGTCTCCACTTGGAGAGGCAGGGATTAATCAGGGATAGTCAGCATGGTTTTGTCAGGGGGAGATCATGTCTGACCAATTTGATTGAATTTTTCGAGGGGGTGACTAGGTGTGTGGATGAGGGTAGTGCAGTTGATGTAGTCTACATGGACTTCAGTAAGGCTTTTGACAAAGTCCCACATGGGAGACTGGTCAAGAAGGTAAGAGCCCATGGGATCCAGGGCTATTTGGCACATTGGATCCAAAATTGGCTTAGTGGTAGGAGGCAGAGGGTGATGGTCAAAGGTTCTTTTTGTGACTGGAAGCCTGTGTCCAGTGGTGTACTGCAGGGATCAATGCTGGGTCCTTTGCTGTTTGTAGTGTACATTAATGATTTAGATATGAATGTAGGAGGCATGATCAGAAAGTTCGCAGATGACACGAAAATTGGTGGAGTGGTAAATAGCAAGGTGGGAAGCCTCAGGCTACAGGATGATATAGACGGGATGGTTAGATGTGCAGAACAGTGGCAAGTGGAATTTAACCCTGAAAAGTGTGAGGTGATGCATTTTAGGAGGGCTAACTGTAAGATTCACAAAATTTCTACATTTCCCCAAAGGTTATTAATAAGAAAAGGGACCCTGCGTGGACATTTTAAATAAAAAGGGTACCCAAGATGGCGACCGCGCCTCGTGGCAGAAAGCCTGTGAGATTTTAAAAACTTGGACTCTGCGGCACAGGCAGCTTGTGGAGAAATCGAAACCAAAGCTGCAGTTTCTGTGAAGAGAGACTTTGCATTTTGAAAACCAGACAAGACTTTGAATTATGTATTAGACCAAATCGGAGACAGATCAAAACCCAGTTAGGCCTATAGTTAAGGCCATCAAGCAGTTTGCATAAATAATCGGGAACAGCTTAAGGAAGCCATCGAGGCTGGACAGGCCCATTAAGATGTATTAATAACAAGACAAGTCAATTATCAGGCCAATAGATGCGATTACCGTCCATCTAGAAACAGTTAGAGTAGATTGCTACCGTTATTTAAAATAGCCCGTCAAGATTGGGACAAAGTACTAACCTGATTTGGCGCGCAGATAAGGGCCATCCGAAGGAGTATAATTGTAGGCCCACTGGTAACCTTCTCTCTCTGCTCTCAGCCTTTTCTCCGGCTCCGGCCCCTCGCCCTCGTGGCTACTGCTCTTCCCCTGTCCCACGCTTACCGCCCGGCCACTGCCCGTGCGTTCCCCATTCCATCAGGGATGCCCGGCATTGCGCCAGGTGGACACGGACAAATCAGGCCAGGTGAGGCGGGACGCAACGAGGCGAGGTGGTGAAGAAGACGAATTGAAAGACGACTGAAGAAAAGCTTCGAATAATCGGGCCTTCAGCCCAGCTGACCTGCGACTATCTTCATGCAAACTCCAACTGCCGGCCGAGGAAGAGGAACCATCATCCCTGCGAGGTAAAGTACCCAAGCAGAGACTTTAACTTTGGGGTACTTGTACCTGGACAACGCCCTTGCAGCACCACGAGACCACGTGACGACAGCAGGCTCCAGAGAGCTCAAAGAGCGAACCCCAAACCCCACTGCTGTTTTGAATTCAGCAGATCTTTTGCATTGGTGAGCATGAATTCTGACCCCTCATAGCTTAACCTAATTAGGTATAGGGGGTGGGATAAGGATAAGGGGATTGTTATGATAGTCGTTTTCCCTCGATGTGCCGTGTGTTCCCCATTCCCTGTATAAGTATAGCTATTTTGTATTTTGCCTGTAAAAGTTTATACTAGTAAATTTTCATAAGATTGTGTTAATTTCTTCTTCAATAAAACTCTTGGTTTTGCTTACATCCAACCACCTGTCTACTCGAGTCTTTTCTGTATCGCCGCCTTGTACCTAAGTCCGGTGTCTAGAATCCAGGGGCATGGGAGCGATTCGAACCGCTCACAAACAGTCAGAGGTATAACTGACTGGGCGCACGTGCCACCCCACACCACCCCCTACATAACAAGGCAAGGGAATACACAATGAATGGTAGGATCCTAGGAGGGACAGAGGATCAGAGGGACCTTGGTGTACATGTACATAGATCCCTGAAGGCAGCAGGACAGGTAGATAAGGTGGTTAAAAAGGCATATGGGATACTTGCCTTCATTAGCCGAGGCATAGAATATAAGAGCAGGGAGGTTATGATGGAGCTGTACAAAACGCTAGTTAGGCCACAGCTGGAATACTGTGTGCAGTTCTGGTTGCCACACTATAGGAAGGATGTGATTGCATTGGAGAGGGTGCAGAGGAGATTCACCAGGATGTTACCTGGGCTGGAGCGCTTCAGCTATGAAGAGAGACTGGACAGGCTGGGGCTGTTTTCCTTAAAGCAGAGAAGGCTGAGGGGGGACCTGATTGAGGTGTACAAAATTATGAGGGGCATAGATAGGGTAGATAGAAAGGAACTTTTCCCCTTAGTAGAGGGGTCAATAACCAGGGGGCATAGTTTCAAGGTAAGGGGCAGGAGGTTTAGAGGGGATTTGAGGAAAAACTATTTCACCCAGAGGGTGGTTGGAATCTGGAACTCACTGCCTGAAAGGGTGGTAGAGGCAGGAACCCTCACAACATTCAAGAAGCATTTAGATGAGCAGTTGAAACACCATAGCATACAAGGCTACGGGCCAAGTGCTGGAAAATGGGATTAGAATAGACAGGGCTTGATGGCCGGCGTGGACACGATGGGCCGAATGGCCTCTTTCTGTGCTGTATAACTCTATGGCCTAGAAATTCGGTTGGTTGCGCCAGCGATTAGCACCTAAAGAGGCCAAGAATTGGGGCGTTACCCAATGTTCGGGCGGGCGCAATGAAGATAGCGACACCTCCCATATTGCATATCCATTTAGCGCCAGCGCTAACTCTTAGCGCGTGCCCGCATGCGCAGGCAGTTAATGACGTCATTTCAGTGTGCAACGCCTTTTTGGCGCCCCTGACCGGATATTCGGTGGCACCCGGAACCTTTCCGCCTGGCGCTATTAGTGACAGTTGGATGGAACGTTCCCAGGCCCTTCTCGGAGTCGGGGGGCGTTATTTAAAGGGGACAGCTCTAGTATAAAAGCTGCAGGCACTTGGCCTGTTCATTCTGTTCATTGCTGGAGAGAGTTGGTGAACTACTGTTGCACACTATTTTTCGGATTTAGCCTTCGAAGACTTGAGACCTGCAGGCCTGTCCGGAGCAGTTGGAGCGCTAGACATTACTTCGTGTTGCCCGTCTGGCATAACAATGGGAGCTGCTTTGGAGGGGAACATCCTCATGGCCGGACACTTGGAAGGGGCACAGAGATGGTGGGAGAGAGGGCCGGGATTGGCCAGAAGGTGGAGGGGCAATGGAGGTCGGTGATGCAATATCAACAACACCAAAGACTACGAGTTGAACTTATACGAAGTAGGCTTTTATTGACTAAGAACTGGAGCATGCCTCTACTAGTGGATCCATCCTAAGAGCTCCCGGGGGAAGGGTGGTGAGTCACCTTTATACCCAGGCTTAGGGGTGGAACCGGGGGCGGAGACATGCCCGGACCTGTACAGAGTTAACAGTGGTTTACCACACAGACATGTACAGAGTTAACAGTGGGTTACCACATTCACCCCTCGTTTAAAAAAAGAGTCCGGCGGGGTGAAGTGTTTCAAAAGTTCGTATACGAAAGTCTCTCCGGGGGTCTTGTCTGCCATAATGATCTTCGTGGTGCCGGTTGCGGCGGTTCTTTGCCCGCGGCCGCTTCTCGCGTGGGACGGAGCACTGGCGTGTCGTCCTCTCGGGGTAGGGATGGCACCGGCATGTCATCAGTTCATGGTAGACACCCCGGTGGTGCGTCGTGGGTAGTGGTGGTGGGTGGAGGTAGTGGATGGTGATCGATGGTGTTTTGGGTGGTACCTGAGGGTGCGAGGTCTCGAATTGAGACTGTGTCCTCCCGCCCGTCAGGATACGCCACGTAGGCGTACTGTGGGTTGGCGTGGAGGAGGTGAACCTTTTCGACCAGGGGGTCCGTCTTATGGCTCCTCACGTGTTTCCTGAGCAGGACGGGTCCCAGAGACGTCAGCCATGGCAGTAGTGATGTCCCCGAGGTGGATTTCCTGGGGAAGATGAACATCTTCTCGTGAGGGGTGGCGTTTGTGGCAGTACAGAGCAGTGATCATATGGAGTGGAGCGCATCGGGGAGGACATCTTGCCAGCGGGAGATTGGGAGGCCCTTGGATTTTAGGGCGAGCATGGCGGTCTTCCACACCGTTGCGTTCTCCCTCTCTACCTGTCCGTTACCCCGGGGGTTGTAGCTGGTAGTCCTGCTCGTGGCTATGCCCTTCTCGAGCAGGTACTGGCGCAGCTCGTCGCTCATGAACGATGAGCCCCTGTCGCTGTGGATGTAATTGGGGAAGCCAAATATGGCGAACAGGTCATTGAGGCACCTGATGACTGTGGCGCTGGTCATGTCCGGGCAGGGGATGGCGAAGGGGAAACGGGAGTACTCATCAATAATATTGAGGAAGTACGTGTTGCGGTCAGAGGAGGGAAGGGGCCCCTTGAAATCGACGCTGAGACGTTCGAAGGGGCAGGTGGCTTTAATCAGGTGTGCCCTGTCTGGCCTATAAAAATGCGGTTTGCATTCGGCGCAGACCTGGCAGTTCCTGGTCATGGTCCTGACCTCCTCGATGGAGTAAGGCAGGTTGCGAGCTTTAATAAAATGGAAGAACCTGGTGACCCCCGGGTGGCAGAGATCATTGTGGAGGGTCCGTAGCCTATCGACTTGTGCGTTGGCACATGTCCCACAGGATAGGGCGTCTGGGGGCTCATTAAGTTTCCCGGGCCGGTATAAGATATCGTAGTTGTAGGTGGATAACTCGATCCTCCACCGCAATATCTTATCATTTTTGATTTTCCCCCTTTGTCTGTTGTTAAACATAAATGCTACTGACCGTTGGTCAGTGAGCAGGGTGAAACGTTTACCGGCCAGGTAATGCCTCCAGTGCCGTACAGCCTCCACTATCGCCTGGGCCTCCTTCGTGACTGAGGAGTATCGAATTTCGGGGCCCTGGAGGGTCCGTGAAAAGAAGGCCACGGGTCTCCCCGCCTGGTTAAGGGTTGCGGCGAGGGCGAAGTCGGATGCATCGCTCTCCACTTGGAAAGGGATGGACTCATCCACTGCGTGCATTGTGGCCTTCGCAATGTCCTCTTTTATGAGGGTGAAGGCCGCACGGGCCTCTGCCGTCAGGGGGAAGGAGGTTGACTTGATGAGGGGCCGGGCTTTGTCTGCATAGTTGGGCACCCACTGGGCGTAGTAAGAGAAGAACCCTAGGCATCTCTTCAGGGCTTTTAGGCAGTGGAGGAGGGGTAATTCCAGGAGGGGGCGCATTCGGTCGGGGTCGGGGCCGATGACTCCGTTTTCCACCACGCAGCCAAGAATAGCGAGGCGCGTGGTGCGGAACATACATTTTTCTCTGTTGTATGTCAGATTCAGCTGTTGGGCCGTACAGAGGAATTTTTCTAGGTTGGCGTCGTGGTCCTGCCGGTCATGGCCGCAGATGGTGACGTTGTCTAGATAGGGGAAGGTGGCCTGCAGCGCGTTCTGGTCAACCATCCAGTCCATCTCCCTTTGGAAGACCGAGACCCCGTTGGTGACGCCGAAGGGGACTCGGAGGAAGTGGTAGAGGCGACCGTCAACCTCGAAGGCCGTGTACTGGCGGTCCTCAGGCCTGATGGGGAGCTGGTGGTATGCCGACTTCAGATCAATCGTCGAGAATACCCAGTATTGTGCTATCTGGTTGACCATGTCAGATCTGCGGGGAAGTGGGTATGCATCTAATTGCGTGTATCGATTGATCGTCTGGCTGTAATCAATAACCAGGCGCTGTTTTTCGCCGGTCTTCACTACCACCACTTGGGCTCGCCATGGGCTGGTGCTGCCCTCGATAATCCCTTCCCTCAGGAGTCTTTCTACTTCTGATTTAATAAAGCTCCTCTCCCCGGCACTGTACCGCCTGCTTTTAGTAGCAATTGGCTTGCAGTCTTTGGCGAGGTTAGCGAACAACGGGGGGGGTTTGACCTTCAGGGTGGACAGGCTGCATACTTTGCGCGGCGCCGTGTTTAAATTCTGCCGGCTGCAGACTGTAAGTGGGGGCAGGGGCCCGCCATATGCCATTGTGACGCTCTCCAGATGGCACTGGAAGTCTAATCCTAGCAGTACGGGAGCGCAGAGCTGTGGCAGGACGAGGAATTTAAAATCTCTGTACTCCACGCCGTTCACTGTCAGAGTCGCTACACAGTAGCCGCCGACGTCCGCCGTATGGGACTTTGAGGCCATAAAGACCTGGTGGCGTGTGGGCATAACCGATAGGGAGCAGCGTCGCACCGTGTCAGGGTGGATGAAGCTCTCCGTGCTTCCGCAGTCAAAAAGGCAATTTGTGGCATGGCCATTTACCTTTACGTTCATCATGGACCTGGCTAGTTGATGGGGCCTAGATTGGTCCAGGGTGATGGAGGCCATCGTCGAGGTCGGTGGGTCGCTGTAGTATTCGCCCGCGCCGGGGGCCTGGTCCTGAAATGGTGTCCAAGATGGCGGCTCCCCGCGGCTGGTGGTGCCCAAAATGGCGGCCCGCACGTCTCACACATGGTTGGTGGGGTCCAAAATGGCGGCCTGCCCGGTTCACACACGGCGCTGCTGGAATTGGGGGTCGATTTCGCCCTGCACACTCTCGCGTAGTGGCCTTTCTTGCCGCATTTGGAGCAGGTCGTGTCCTTTGCTGGGCATTGCTGTCTGGGGTGCTTGGCCTGGCCGCAGAAGTAACATTTCTGGCCTCTGGTCATTGCAGCTGTAGTTGGGCTGCTGGCGGCTTGTGGCCTTACCGGGTCCCAAGATGGCTGCTCCCGTGACATCCACGTGGCCATCCGGTCAGGGGGGTAGGCGTCCATGTTCTGGAGGGCCACGTCTAACGAGTTAGCGAGGGCCACCGTCTTCTGCAGGTCGAGCCCCCTCTGTTCCAGCAGCCTCTGCCGAGTATAGTTGGACCTGATGCCGGCTACGTAGGCGTCTCGGATCAGGTCTTCCGTGCATTCCTTGGCCGTCACCACTTTGCAATTACAGGCCCAGCCGAGGACTCTCGGTGCCAGTAAATATTCAGCGCCCGATTCCCCGGGGCGCTGTTTTCGGGCAGCCAGGAGGTGTCTGGCGTAGACCTCGTTAACAGGCCTCACGTATTGTTCCTTTAGCGTCGCGATGGCGGCCGCGTAAGTTGTGGCGTCTCGGATGATCGAGTAGACTCGGTGGCTCACCCGTGAGTTCAAGACAAGCCGTTTCGCGTCATCTGTAGTGACGGTAGTGCTGGAGGCCTCCAGGAAGGCTTCGAAACAGCTCAGCCAGTGTTCAAAGTTATTGGCTGCATCTGCTGCTTGAGGATCCAGGTCTAAACGTTCCGGCTTCAAGATTTGCTCCATGTCGAAAATTTAGTCAATAAAATTGATGCACTATCAACAACACCAAAGACTACGAGTTGAACTTATACGAAGTAGGCTTTTATTGACTAAGAACTGGAGCATGCCTCTGCTAGTGGATCCATCCTAAGAGCTCCCGGGGGAAGGGTGGTGAGTCACCTTTATACCCAGGCTTAGGGGTGGAGCCAGGGGCGGAGACATGCCCGGACCTGTACAGAGTTAACAGTGGTTTACCACACAGACATGTACAGAGTTAACAGTGGTTTACCACAGTCGGCCAATCCGACGATACGCTGCGAGGGTTTTCAGGCAGCAGGTGTCATACCTTACCATGTCCGAGGAGCAGTGTCTGCGAAGGCTCAGATTCGGTAAGGAGGTTGTGACTGAGCTGTGCCACCTGCTTGCTGAGGATCTGCAGCCGCGTCTACGGTGCAGGACCTCTCTGTCGGTTGCCGTCAAAGTGACTGTTGCCCTGAACTTTTACGCAAGCGGATCCTTTCAGTCAGCCACTGGGGACATCGCAAATATAACACAATTTGCAGTGCATTGTTGCATCCGGCAAGTGACAGCTGCCCTCTATAGAAGGAGGCATCAATTACTCACCTTCCCTGTGACCCTGGAGAAGCAGGCGGAGCGCGCGCAGGGCTTCGCTGCTATTGCGGACTTCCCCATGGTGCAGGGGGCCATAGATTGCACACACGTGGCTTTGCGGGCACCATTGCAGAATCCAGAGGAGTTCCGCAACCGAAAGGGGTTCCACTCCCTCAATGTCAAGCTGGTCTGTGACCACCGCCAGATGATAATGGCAGTCAACGCACAATTCCCTGGGAGCAGCCACGATGCGTTCATCCTGCGGCAGACCTCAGTTTCTGACCTTTTTGAGGGCCCGGCTCACCCACGAGGCTGGCTTCTGGGTGACAAGGGCTATCCTCTCTGCCCATGGCTCACGACCCCACTCTGTTTGCCCGCCACCCCGGCAGAAGAGCTGTATAACAGCAGCCATCAGGCGACCAGGAACATTGTCGAGCACACTATTGGTGTGCTCAAACAGCATTTCCGCTGTCTGGACCATTCGGGGGGAGCCCTGCAGTACTCGCCGGAGCAAGTGGGTCGCATCGTCGTCGTCTGCTGCATGCTCCACAACTTGGCCATTCGACGAACCCAGCCAATGCCAGCCGACCCTCAAGGCCCAGCAGAGCAGGCAGACGAGGAGGAGGAGGAGGAAGAGCAGGCGGACGAGGAGGAGGAGGAGGAGCATGCGGATGAGGAGGAGGAGGAGGAGGAGGAAGATGGGAGGGCTCCTGAAAGTGGAAGGGCCATCCGTCAGAGGCTCATAAGGACTCGGTTCTAGGCCTCTCTGACGGAATGATGGCTGTCATTCGTCCTGCGCACATCGGATCGTTCAAAGCCTAGGAAGTCCACCATGAGTGTAAATAGTTACGAGTACCATTGTAAATAAAAAAAAATCTTTATTGTCAAAAAAGTGTTTCCTTCCAGCATAACAACATCATGTCAACAGAAACCATAACTAACAAAATAACAGTCAACTCTCTGGCAAAGCCGCAAAACTAAACAAACCATCACAAACAATCACAACAGGTGAGGGCGTCCTTGAATTTGGAGGAAGAAACGTCTCAGCAACTCCCTCTACTGCTGGCCCCTTGATGGAGACCGACTTCTCTTTCGCGGTCGGCCCCTTCCCTCCCTGCTGCTCCTACGTAATTGAACCCCAGTGGCGGGGTCAAGGCTGGGGGATGCCTGGTGACTGTCTGGAATCGCAGAAGCCCCTGATGGACGGCCTGGACGACCTCTGGGCTTGGAGGGTGCGGAGGCTGGCTGCTTGATCTGGCCATGGCTGGAAGCAGTGTGCACTGCAGGTGGTGGCAGCTGCACTGCAGACGTTCCAGCGGTGGCATGAGCAATGGTCACCTGCCCAGAGAGGACACCTGCACCATGGTCGGACGACACACTGGCTCTCGGAGGGGACTGGCTTGGCTCCACCGCCACAGGTGACTGCTCCACTGATTCCTGGCCTTGTGTGGTACTGGAAGGGCCCGGGGTGATCCTAGCTGATGCAGATAGGGTGGCAGCAGCGAGAGTTCGCGTTGCCTCAATCTGGGTCTGGACGAGGCCAGCAAGTGACTGCGTGGCAGCAGTGAGGACCTGTGTGGCAGGTGCCAGTGCTTCGGAGAAGCCCTGGACAGTTCTCTCCATTGCTTCGGACAAGGCCGGAGCAGTCCGTTCCACTGCCTCGGACAAGCCCTGGACAGACCTTTCCAGGGATTGTCCGAAGCTCTGAACAGTCCTTTCCATAGCGGCCTCGAAGCCCTGGACAGTCCTCTCCATTGCTGCCCCGAAGCCCTGGACAGTCCTCTCCATTGCAGCGCCAAAGTCCAGCACACTCTTTGCCAGTGTTTCTATCGACTGAGGCATCCTCCCCACTGCAGCCATAAGCTCAGTGTGCCTGAGCCGGGCCTGGGTGCTCATTTCAGCCAGGCTACGTACCTCCTCTGCACTCTGTGCAGCAGTCATCGCTCCCTGCCTCGCCCTCCGGGGAGCCGGTGCCCGAACTTGCCTACCCCCCTTGCGTTGATGCAGGCCGCTTGTTCTGGCAACTGGCTCCTCATCAGAGCCCCCCCCACTCCCCTCCAGGGAGCTACTATCCCCAGTCTGCAGATGTGTTGGCTCCCCTGCAGCTGGAACGGATGGTGCGGCTTCCTCCTGATCCTTGCCTCCGGAGCCACTGGCACTGGCAGCTTCAGGGCCCAGACCCCGAGCTGGTGATGCATCATCTGAAAGCAGGGAGGTGGAAGAGTGGCTTTAGCAAAAGGACAGGTTGGCAGCAAGGCATGCCAGATTGCGGCAAGGCTATGACATGGCTCCACAGTGAGAAAGCATGCTGGCGGGGGACCAAGTGGAAGGAGACAGCTGAAAAAGGTGAGGGCCTTACCCTCGCTGTCGACAATGGGGTCGGCAGCTGCAGTGGTAACAGGACCACTCAGATGTCCTCCAAGAATCTGATGCACTCTCTCCTCGAGATCCGTCAGAGTGACCACTTGTGGAGGTCCTCCACCGGTTCGAAGCTGGTCCTTGCGAATCGTCGCCAGCTTGGACTGCAGGGGAAATAAGGGGAAGTTCTGTTACATGATGCCCTGAATGATCATCTCATGCCCCCCATGATGCAAGAGCCCTTACATGATGCCCTGAGTGATCATCTCAAGCCCCCCATGGTGCAAGAGCCCTCACATGATGCCCTGAGTGATCATCTCATGCCCCCCATGGTGCAAGAGCCCTTACATGACGCCTTGAGTCAAATGTGCATGTGCGTGCCCAGAAAGGGCCATGGGTGCTTGCTGACACATGGCCATTGGGGCATCGCGCACCCTGTAGCCATGAAGTCAGGTGCAGATGGAGGGAATCAGAAGTTTGCATAAACACCACTCACCCTAACGACCCGAGTGAGGTCGTTGAATTTCTTCCTGCACTGAACAGGGCTCCTGGTCACCATGCTGCTGGAGTTGACCCTCTGACAAACATCCCTCCAAGCTCGGCGGTAGTCCTTTTGATTCGGCCTCCTGCCATTGTCAGGATAGAGAACATATCGACGGCGCTCCACTGCGGCCACCAACTGCTCCAGAGCCTCAGTGCTGAAGCGCTCTGCTCTCTGTCTCGCCTTTTCCATCTTGACCAAGTTTTTTGCGCCAGAGAAGGGCGTGCACCGATTCTGAGGCCTACAGGGCGATGAGTGTGGAAGCTGAGGCTGACTGACCCACCCCTTTAAGAGCCGGCCGACGCCTGGAAGTCTCGTGGTTATCGGTAATTGAGATCACCTGCGCTGCGCCCGTCCACGCCGATATTGGGTAGCGCCAGAAGTTTTGCGCCTTAGGAGGCCCGTGCAACATCTGAATTCACGCCTCAATCACCTTTGGGGGCAATGCAACCCAATATTGCGCCAGGCAGCGATAAGTTTCGTCTGGCTATGAACTTTGCGCAGCGCCAGTTCTAACGCCTCAAGCGGGGCTATACCCAATTTCTAGGCCTATGACTCTCTGACTCTATGACTATGACTATGACACTTACCACTGTTGCAAGCCTCATGCCCACATCTCACAGTTTACACATACTGCAGCTATTCCACCATGACAGCCACATCAACCAAACAGATTGCACGACACTCACTGACACAATTCCCTCTCTTTTTTTAAAATTTATTCATGGGATGCCTCAGCTCATCTGCTGCTGAAACCCTCATCCATGCCTTTGTTACCTCTGGTCTTGACTATTCCAACTCACCAAGTCCCGTTCACCCATCGCCCTTGTGCTCGCTGACCTACATTGGCTCCCGGTTACGCAACACCTCGATTTCAAAATTCTCATCCTTATTTTCAAATCCCTCCATGGCCTCGCCTGTCCCTATATCTGTAATTTCCTCCAGCCCCACAACACACAGAGATATCTGCGCTCCTCTAATTTTGCCCTCTTGAGAATCCCTGTTATAATCGCTCAACCATTAGTGGCCTCGCCTTCAGTTCCCTAGGTCCTAAGCTCAAGAATTCCCTCCCTAAACCTCTCTGCCTCTCTACCTCTCTTTCTTCCTTTAAGACGCTCCTTAAAACCTACCTCTTTGAACAAGCTTTTGGTCATCTGCCCTAATTCTCCTTATGTGACTCGGTGTCGAATTTTTCGTTTTATATCACACCTGTGAAGCGCCTTGGGACGTTTTACTACATTAAAGGTGCTATATAAATACAAGTTGTTGTTGCTGTTGGATGTGGCCATCGCTGACAAGGCCAGCATTTATTGCCCATTCCTAATTGCCCTTGAGAAGGTGGTGGTGAGCCGCCTTCTTGAACCGCTGCAGTCCGTGAGGTGAAGGTACTCCTACAGTGCTGTCTGGGAGGGAGCTCCAGGATTTTGACCCAGCGGCGATGAAGGGACGGCGATATATTTCCAAGTCAGGATGATGTGTGACTTGGAGGGGAACTTGGAGGTGATGGTGTTCCCATGCGCCTGCTGCACTTGTCCTTCTAAGTGGTAGAGGTCACGGGTTTGGGAGGTGCTGACGAAGAAGCCTTGGCGAGTTGCTGCAGTGCATCTTGTAGATGGTACACACTGCAGCCATGGTGTGCCGGTGGTGGAGGGAGTGAATGTTTAAGGTGGTGGATGGGGTGCCAATCAACCGGGCTGCTTTGTCTTGGATGGTGTCGAGCTTCTTGAGTGTTGTTGGAGCCATCACACTCCTGACTTGTGCCTTGTAGATGGTGGAAAGGCTTCGGGGAGTCAGGAAGTGAGGCACTCGCTGCAGAATACCTCGCCTCTGACCTGCTCTTGTTGCCAGAATATTTATGTGACTGGTCCAGTTAAGTTTCTGGTCAATGGTGACCCCTAGGCTGTTGATGGTGGGGGATTCGGCGATGGTAATCCCGTTGAATGTCAATGGGAGGTGGTGAGACTCTCTCTTGTTGGAGATGGTCATTGTCTAGCATTTGTGTGGCACGAATGTTACTTGCCGCTTATCAGCCCAAGCCTGAATGTTGTCCAGGTCTTGCTGCATGCGGGCATGGACCGCTTCATTATCTGAGAAGTTGCGAATCAGTGCAATCATCAGTGAACATCCCCACTTCTGACCTTATGATGGAGGGAAGGTCATTGATGAAGCAGCTTAAGATGCTTGGGCATAGGACACTGCCCTGCGGAACACCTGCAGCGATGTCCTGGGGCTGAGATGATTGGCCTCAAACAACCACAACCATCTTCCTTTGTGCTAGGTATGGCTCCAGCCAGTGGAGAGTTTTCTCCCTGATTCCCATTGACTTCAATTTTACTAGGGCTCCTTGATGCCACACTCGGTCAAATGATGCCTTGATGTCAAGAGCAGTCACTCTCCTCACCTCTAGAATTCAGCATTTTCGCCCATGTTTGGACCAAGGCTGTAATGAAGTCAGGAGCCGAGTGGTCCTGGCAGAACCCAAACTGAGCATTGGTTAGCGGGTTATTGATGAGTAAGTCTCACTTAATAGCACTGTTGATGACACCATCCATCACTTTGCTGATGATTGAGAGTAGGTTGCCGGGGTGGTAATAGGCCGGATTGGATTTGTCCTGCTTTTTGTGGACAGGACATATCTGGGTAATTTTTCCACATTGTCAGGTAGATATCAGTATTGTAACTGTACTGGAACAGCTTGGCTAGATGCGCCTAGTTGTGGAGCACAGGTCTTCAGTACTACAGTCGGATGTTGTCGGGGCCCATAGCCTTTGCTGTATCCAATGCACTCAGCCGTTCCTTGATATCATATGGAGTTGGCTGAAGACTGGCTTCTATGATGGTGGGGACTGCAGGAGAAGATCAAGATGGATCATCCACTCAACACTTCTGGCTGAAGATGGTTGCATCTTGTCTTTTGCACCCTTGTGCTGGGCTTCACCACTGTTGAGGATGGGGATGTTTATGGAGCCTCCTCCTCCCATTAGTTATTTAATGGTCTACCACCATTCACGACTGGATGTGGCAGGACTGCAGAATTTTGATCTGATCCGTTGATTGTGGGATCGCCTAGCTCTGTTTATATCATGCTGTTTAGCATGCATGTAGTCCTGTGTTGCAGCTTCCCCAGATTGGCACCTCATTTTTAGGTATGCCTGGTGCTGCTCCTGGCATGCACTTCTGCACTCCTCATTGAACCAGGGTTGGTCCCCTGGCTTAACGGTAATGGCAGAGTGAGGGATATGCCGGGCCATGAGGTCACTGCTACCAATGCTGTCATGGACAGATGCATCCGCGACAGGTAGATTGGTAAGGACAAGGTCAAGTCGTTTTTTCCCTCATGTTGGTTCTCTCACCATCTGCTGCAGGCACAGTCTGGTAACTGTGTCCTTCAGGACTCGGCCAGCTCGGACAGTAGTGGTACTACCGAGCCACTCTTGGTGATGGACATTGAAGTCCCCCACCCAAAGTACATTCTGTGCCCTTGCTACTCTCAGTCCTTCTTCAAGTGGCGTTCAACATGGAGGAGTACTGATTCATCAGCTGAGGGAGGGCGGTAGGTGGTAATCAGCAGGAGCTTTCCTTGCCCATGTTTGACCTGAAGCCATGAGACTTCATGGGGTCCGGAGTCAAGGTTGAGGACTCCCAGGACCACTCCTTCCTGACTGTATACCACTGTGCTGCCACCCCTGGTGGGTCTGTCCTGCCTGTGGGACAGGACATACCCAGGGATGGTGATGGAGGAGTCTGGGACATTGGCTGAAAGGTATGATTCTGTGAGTATGTCTATGTCAGGCTGTTGCTTGACTAGTCTGTGGGACAACTCTCCCAGTTTTGGCACAATCCCCAGATGTTAGTGAGGAGGACTTTACAGGGTTGACTTGGCTGGCGGGGTGTGCCTTTGCCATGTCCGAATCTGGTGCCTAGGTTAATGCCGGGTGGTCCGTCCGGACCAGGTGGCGCACAACTGGAGGCAGCGGGAGCTAACCAGAAGGGGACAGATGCATGTCCTAACTCCCATGGAAGAGATGGTGCCGGTCATTATTGGAATGGCCATTGCTGAGGCCGTGGCCAGTGGCAGGGCTGAAACCATCGAAGATGACGGTATCCTCGTATGTAATCCTCCTTCTCACATCTCACTTCCCCCTGCATGCAGCAGTTCAAGAAGATGGCTCACCACCACCTTCTCAAGGGCAATTAAGGATGGACAATAAAAATGCTGGCTTTGCCAGCGACGCCCACATGCCACAAATGAATTTTTTTTAAAGTATTTTGAAGACGAGCAGGGGAGTGTCCTGGCCAATTCATCCCTCAGTCCACGTCACTAAAACTGGTCATTATCATATGGTTGTTTGAGGGAGCTTGCTGTGCGTAAATTGGCTGCCACTTTTCTTACATTACGATAGTGACTACACTTCAAAGGTACTTCATTGGCTGCAAAGCACTTTGGGACATCCTGAGTTCGTGAAAGGTGCTATAGAAATGCAAGTCTTTATATTTTCTTTGCCTGCATACTTGTCTGGGGGTGTGGCAAACAATGAGGATGATACCAATCGACTGCAACAAGGACATAGAATGGCTAGCAGAATGGGCAGACAAGTGGCAGGTGGAATTTAATACAGAGACGTGTGAGATGATGCATTTTGGCAGAAGGAACAGGGAGAGGCAATATACACTTAATGGCACAGTTTTAAAGAGTGTGCAGGGACAGAGGGACCTGGGAGTTAATGTGCATAGGTCCCTGAAGGTGGCAGGACATATTGAGAGAGTGGTTAGCAAAGCATATGGGATCTTGGGCTTCATAAATAGAGGTATTGAGTACAAAAGCAGAGAAGTTATGCTGAACCTTTATAAAGCACTGGTTAGGCCACAACTGGAGTATTACATCCAGTTCTGGTCACCACACTTTCGAAAGGATGTGAAGGCCCTTGAGAGGGTGCAGAGGAGATTTACCAGAATGGGTCCAGGGATGGAGGATCTTAGTTACAAGGACAGGTTGGAGAAGCTAGATTTGTTTTCATTAGAGCAAAGGAGGTTGAGGGGTGATTTGATAAAGGTGTACAAGATTATGATGGATTTGGATAGGCTAGACAGGGAAATGCTGTTCCCACTAATTGATGGTACAAGGACTAGGGGACACAGATTTAAGGTTTTGGGCAAGAGATACGGGAGGGATGTGAGGGAAAACTTTTTTACACAGTGAGTGATGAGGACCTGGAACTCACTGCCGACGGAAGTGGTGGAAGCGGAGACACTCAATGTTTTCAAGGGGAGACTGGATAGGCACTTGAGGGAAATAAACTTGCAGGGCTACGGGGATAGAGCGGGGAAATGGGACTGACTGGATTGCTCTACAGAGAGCCGACACGGAGTTAATGGGCCAAATGGCCTCCTTCTGTGCCGTTATAACTCTATGACTTCCGGCGGACATTAGCTGCGCGCGCGAACACCGTCACCAAGATGGTGTCCAGCGCGATTCATGGCAGAAGTGTGCACATGCATTGCACGCCATTTTTGTCCCTGAACGGCACCTGCTGCACTGAAACAACGGGCATGACTGAGCCCAATTTCGCGCCTCTGGTGTCTGATTAAAACAAACGTCTCTTTTTGCTCTCTTTCTCAGGGGTAAGAAAGTTTTCTTTTTGAGGAGAAATAAAGTATTGGGATGAGAAATAAACAGATTGAATATGCCAGTTAGAAACTAAAAACTTAATTCATCAAATTAATGCAAACTTTTTAACAGAATCTGAAGTGGTTCTTACGAAGGATAAATGACCCATTACAAACTCTCACATTGTAGGTGTACTTATATATTGTGCTGTTTGTTGGTAATTGTGACAAATATTGCTACTTAAACATAAAAATATTAAATCGCTGTAGTGTGTAAACTTATGCGCTGTGTGAAGTGTTAATATCTTCTAGGATATTCACAGCCTGTGATGTCTGAGCCTCACAGCAAAATGCAACACCTTCTAGTCATTCCATGGAGGTGCAGCCCATCTGGCCATCAAAGGTAAATTCAGAGACCAGTGTGCAAACAACAGCATCTGAAACCGCTTCTATAAAGTTAAATGGTCTATTAAGAAATCCAAAAATGGGAGATTCAAATTTCATTGTACCTTGACTCTGTAAAAAGTTTCTTCTCAAATTCTGTGGTGACTCTTTGTGCTGTTTAAGGTGAACAAAGCCGTTTTGGGGAATCAAATACTCTTCCACTTTTGGCATCCTGTGTCAGTAACTAGCACTTCAAGGTCAGATAGACCATAAGAACATAAGAAATAGGAGCAGGAGTAGGCCATTCAGCCCCTCAAGCCTGCTCCGCCATTCAATAAGATCATGGCTGATCTTCTGCCTCATCTCCACTTTCCTGAACTATCCCCATATCCCTTGATTCCCTTAATATTCAAAAATCTATCGATCTCTGTCTTGAATATACTCAATGACTGAGCCTCCACAGCCCTCTGGGGTAGAGAATTCCAAGGATTCACCACCCTCTGAGTGAAGAAATTTCTCCTCATCTCAGTCTTAAATGGCCGACCCCTTATTCTGAGACTGTGACCCCTGGTTCTAGACTCCCCAGCCAGGGGAAACATCCTCCCTGCATCTACCCTGTCAAGCCCTGTAAGAATTTTGTATGTTTCAATGAGATCACCTCTCATGCTTCTAAACTCCAGAGAATATAGGCCTAGTCTACTCAATCTCTCCTCAAAGGACAATCCCCCCATCCCAGGAAGCAGTCTGGTGAACCTCCGTTGCACTCCCTCTATGGCAAATATATCCTTCCTTAGGCAAGGAGACCAAAACTGTACACAATACTCCAGGTGTGGTCTCACCAGGGCGCCATATAATTGCAGTAAGACATCTTTACTCTTATACTCAAATCCTCTTGTAATAAAGGTCAACATACTATTTGCTTTCCTAATTGCTTGCTGTACCTGTATGTTAACTTTCAGTGATTTGTGTACAAGGACACCCAAGTCCCTCTGAACACCAACATTTCCCAATCTCTCACCATTTAAAAAATACTCTGCTTTTCTATTTTTCCTACCAAAGTGGACAACTTCACATTTCTCCACATTATATTCCATTTGCCATGTTCTTGCCCACTCACTTAGCCTGTCTATATCCCTTTGAAGCCTCCTTGCATCCTCCTCACAACTTACATTCCCACCCAGCTTTGTATCATCAGCAAATTACATGCAAAGTAAAGTCCCTACTACTCTGCCCCAGCAATGTGCACTAACTCCAACTCGAAAGTGTTCTCCCTGCTTTCACCAGCCAGCAGTTTGACAACAGTTATTCTTAGTGCATTATCTATTCCTCTGAGAGGATTTAAAAACATGGCTCGTATCTCCTCTCAGTCTTTTGTTGAAAACAAGTTTGGTTCTTTATAGCCTACAACCCTAACCCGTGGAATCAACCTTGTTGATCTCCTCTGAGCTCGATGCAATGCAACATGTCCCTTTCAAGTTAGGTTCCCAGTGTTCTAAATTTAACCTCACCAATGATATATTGACTTTTAGAGTCAAGTTCCCCACATGGGCCTCCCAGTGTGATTAGTCTTGCTAATAGCAGCTTTACATTAACTGGATTCTGTCAGTTAATAGTTAATGATCACATACAAATCTTTCAACCAGCCAATCTAGGCTGCACACCGACACAGATGAAAGGTCAGTGTTCTAACTCATTGTGCCACTAAATTCACACTGGGAAAAATAAGTCACAGCTTATAAGGGGTTGAATCTCCATCAAAGGCAGGACTGGCTCTGTTGTACTGAAAATGTCAAATTGAGATAAAGGAGGATTTAATTCCTGGATTTACACTTATCCTTGCCAGAACAGGCTGTACTAATTCCTAAAAATAACTTTGCTTCTCGATTTAAAAGCAATGGGAGGTTTATTCAGCTTTCAAAATACAGTCCTTTTCTTTCATATATGATGTACAAAAGCCAGTGATTTAGAGCTTTCTGAAGTGAAGTTGAGAGAACTAGAGATGGGTCCCAGCCCGAAGAGCATTTCTCATTATTTTGCACTTTCCTTCAAATTGAATGCTTTCTTTCATACAACTCTACAACTGCAGTAGGCTGTTGAGACCATGTTGACCTCCTATGCTGCTCTCCTTCCCCATCTGCTTGGCCTTCTGTTTAGTAGTGGGTTGACCTTCTGATCTGTGAAGGGCATTACTCCAGTCCCCACACACTGTAAAGGTCCTCATCAGTAAGTGGATCTTTCTACACCTTATTGCTGTTAATATGGGTGTACTCCATAAATGGATCTACACACCGAGTTCTATTTATAGCTTTTGGATGCCTACTGGGAGGGGGTTAATGAATGATTCTTTACCTTTATTGCAGTTATTTTTGATTATGCATTAGTTACAAACCATCTTAGCTACAAGAATGCGATGAGTAAATCAAAGTGTACCCGTGATAAGGGAAGGAAAAAGATTAACACATTTACCACACATTCAGTGCACTTAAAAGCAAATTGAACCATAGAACCAGTGACAAAAATTAGAAATGTGACCAGTCAGCTTAACATCGGTGGTAGGAAAAATAATGGAATCCCTACTAAAGGAGAAAATAGAAGAACATCTAGAAACCAAAAATATAATAATGAATAGTAAACATGGATTTCAAAAGGGAAAGTCTTGCTTGACCAATCTTATTGGATTTTTTGAAGAGGTAACAGAGAGAGTAGACAATGGTAATGCAGTAAATGTAATTTTTCTGGATTTTCAAAAGGCCTTTGATAAGGTACCCCATAATGGACTGATGAACAAGGTCAGAGAATGCGGAGTCAGGGGACAAGTAGCAGAGTGGATTGCTGGCTGGCTTCAGGACAGGAAGCAGAGAGTAGGAGTAAAGGGTAGCTGTTCACAGTGGCAGAAGGTGGGTAGTGGTGTTCCACAAGGATCAGTGCTGAGACCACTGATGTTCGCAATTTACATTAACGATTTAGACTTTGGAATCAAACACACAATTTCTAAATTTGCGGATGACACCAAATTGGGGGGGATGGTCAGTACTGAGGAGGACTGCAACAAGTTACAGGAGGACATTAATAAACTTGCAGAATGGGCATATACTTGGCAAATGAAGTTCAACATAGATAAATGTGAGGTATTACATTTTGGTAGGAAGAATAGGGAGGTCGCTTATCACTTGGAGGGTGCGAGTCTGGGTGGGGTAGAGGAACAAAGGGATCTAGGAGTACAAATACACAAATCACTATATGTTGCGACACAGGTTAGCAAGGCCATAAATAGCAAACCAAGCACTAGGGTTTATTTCTAGAGGGATAGATTTGAAAAGTAGGGAAGTTATGCTAAACCTGTATCGAACCTTGGTCAGACCACACTTAGAGTACTGCGTACAGTTCTCGTCGCCATATTATAAAAAGGACATAGAGGCACTGGAGAGAGTGCAGAGAACATTTACAAGGATGATACCAGAAATACGAGGGTATACATATCAGGAAAGGATGAACAGGCTGGGTCTCTTTTCTCTTGAAAAAAGAAGGCTGAGGGATGACCTAATAGAGGTCTCTAAAATTATGAAAAATGTTGATAGAATGGATACAGAGAGAATGTTTCCACTTGTGGGGAACAGCATAACTAGAGGCCATCAATATAAGATAGTCACCAAGAAATTCAATAGGGAATTCAGAAGAAACTTCTTTACCCAAAGAGTGGTGAGAATGTGGAACTCGCTACCACAGGGAGTGGTTGAAGCAAATACTTCCCTACTTTTCAATTCTATCCCTCTAGAATTAAACCCTAGTGCTTGGTTTGCTTTTTTATGGCCTTGCTAACCTGTGTTTAAGGGGAGGCTAGACAAGCATATGAGGGAGAAGGGAATCGAGGGTTACACTGATAGATTTAGATGAGGAAAGATGGAAGGAGGCTCGAGTGGAGCATAAACACCGGCATGGACTGGTTGGGCCGAATGGCCAGTTTCTGTGCTGTATATCCTATGTAATCCTATGTAAAGAGAACAAAATTGTGTGAATAACTGGAGAGACAGCTGAGAAATAAGAGGGAGGGGAGAGAGTAAGATAAATGACAGAGAGAAACACTTGTGAGAGAGGCAAGGAAGAGAGAGAGAGAGAGGGAGAGAGCTATGTGAGAAGAGTCAAACAGGCACTACAAAGGAAGGTTATCTCTGAGCACCATGACACTGCAGTGATTGATCAAATGGCTTTATCGCTGAAGCCTTATCCTCTGCAGCAGTTGAACACTGTGGCCCAGTTCGTTTAATGAAACTGAATGGGTCACACAGCTCATTCCGTCAGAGGGGTCTCGCAGTACTGTCTTAACAGAAGAAGCGTTGTGATCTTATCAAACAGAACATGGTTGACATTTCTATTTCCATTATACTTCGCAATGCTGTGCATGCCACAGAAATGGCAAACTGTGCTCCAGCGCTGTCACATTCCACACTCTAGACATTACTGCACACATGATGAGGGTATTTAAAAATGAATGTGAATAAATGCCAACTGTTGCTCAAGCAGTCAAGGGCCTGACATTCTCCAAAGCTAAAATTGCTGCTTCCCTGTTCTCTCAACTAGCTCTGATCTGTAGACTTGTTCACTTTTATATAACATTCTCAGTACTCAGTAGAGAATATGACAAACATGTAACGTTGATGGTTAGAAGGTGGACTGAAATGCAACACAAGTTGCTTTCCGGCAACTTCTTTCATTTAACCGGATTGAGTTCTTTGAGGAAGTAATGGAAAGGGTTGAAGAGGGTAGTGTGGTTGATGTTGTTTGTATGGGCTTTCAAAAGGCATTTGATAAAGTGCCACATAATAGACTTGTTAGCAAAATTGAAGCCCATGGATTAAAGGGGCTCTTTTTGATATATTTATATAAATGACCTGGACAAGTTGAGAGGACTGGTAAAATGGCATACAGGATCATTGGCTTCATTAATAGAGGCATAGATTACAAAAGCAATGAAGTTATGCTAAACATTTCTAAAACACTGGTTAGGCCTCAGCTGGAGTATTGTTGCCAATTCTGGGCCCCAAGCTTTAGGAAGGATGTCAAGGCATTAGGGAGGGTGCAGAGGAGATTTACTGGAATGGTACCAGGGATGAAGGACTTCAGTTACATGGAGAGACTAGAGAAACTGTGGTTGTTCTCCTTAGAGAAGGTTAAGGAGAAATTTGACAGAGGTGTTCAGAATCATAAATAAGGGCAAAAGGGTCAGTAACCAAAGGACACAGATTTAAGGTAATTGGCAAAAGAATCAGAGGAAAAAATATTACTTGCCGAGTTGTTGTGATCTGGAATGCGCTGCCTGAAAGGATGGTGGAAGCAGATTCAATAATAACTTTCAAAAGGGAATTGGATAAATACTTGAAGAGGAAATATTCACAAGGCTACAGGGAAAGAGCAGGGGGAGTGGGTCTAATTGGATAGCTCTTTCAAAGAGCCGGCACAGGCACGATGGGCCGAACTCCTTCTGTGCTGTATCATTCTATGATTCTATGATCTGTTGCGGTTTTAACTAAACTTCTGCCTGTTTTGTACAGTTTCTCATTGTAAAATCTCCTAATACTTTAAGGGTCATCACTGGCAATGTGCCAGCACTTGGGGGTAATCCTGATAAGAAGAAGTTGCTCCAGTCACTGTCCTTTCCCCCAAATTGTTAAAGTTCTCACATATGTTATCCTGGGCATGTTATCAAAAGCTTACCTGGATTACAAGAGTTAGTGAAGATACTCTCGAGGCTATAGGGAGTTAAGACTCACCTATAACAGTAATCTAAGATCGAGAAGCTGAAAAATCTAGGGTAGAAGAGAATGGAAAATGTAGCAGTGTGCTCTACCCACCCTCCCTGAAATGCACGAGCACAAGATAAACGGACAAGCTCCCTTTAAATAGAAACATTTTCAAATTAAATTGTTTTTCTTCTCCTCCTCACCTGATGTTGATGGCTCATACTGGGTCCGATTCCCCAGGCATTGGCAGCCCCCTAGTATGATGCCCAATCAGATTGTTTTGCGCAGCCTTTTGATGATACAAAAGAACCAGAGAGAAAAATAATATGTAAGCCTGCGTAGCGAGTGTTGAGGCGGTTATTCGACTCTGGGGACCGGCTCAGTGCTGTCCTCGCCTGACCCTGCAGAAATGCCCACTTCCAGGGTGAGTCACTGGACACTGATCAGAAATAGTAACCAGGGCTGATTTTCCCCCTGCCTAACCCGGAAGGGTGAAACCAATTGTGGCATTTCCACCAACATCGTGACTGAGCATTAGCTAACAATCTGAAACAGGGATCCGGCATAGGCTTACTTGTCCCACATGGTTCGGTAGAACACCAAGTGACACAGTTACCTGAAGGAAATAAAGAAAGACTTTCATTACAGCACTCAGCCCCAGACCTCATTACAGCCTTGGCCCAAACATGGACAAAAGAGTTGAATTCCAGAGGTGAGGTGAGAGTGACATCAAGGCAGCATTTGACCGAGTGTGGCATCAAGGAGCCCTAACAAAATTAAAGTCAAAGGGGATCGGGAAAGACTCTCCACTGGCTGGAGTCATACCTAGCACAAAGGAAGATGGTTGTGGTTGTTGGAGGTCAATCATCTCAGCCCCAGGACATTGCTGCAGGAGTTCCTCAGGGCAGTGTCCTAGACCCAATCATCTTCAGCTGCTTCACCAAAGACCTTCCCTCCATCATAAGGTCAGAAGTGGGGATGTTCGCTGATGATTGCACTGTGTTCAGTTCCATTCGCAACTCCTCAGATAGTGAAGCAGTCCATGCCCGCATGCAGCAAGACCTGGACGACACTCAGGCTTGGGCTGATAAGTGGCAAGCAACATTCGCGCCACACAAGTGCCAGGCAATGACTATCTCCAACAAGAGAGAGTCTAACCACCTCCCCTTGACATTCAACAGCATTACCATCGTCGAATCCCCCACCATCAACATCCTGGGGGTCACCATTGGCCAGAAACTTAACTGGACCAGCCACTTAAATACTGTGGCTACAAGAGCAGGTCAGAGGCTAGGTATTCTGTGGCAAGTGTCTCACCTCCTGACTCCCCAAAGCCTTTCCACCATCTACAAGGCACAAGTCAGGAGTGTGATGGAATACTCTCCACTTGCCTGGATGAGTGCAGCTCCAACAACACTCAAGAAGCTCGAACCATCCAGGGCAAAGCATTAATTGGCACCCCAACCACCACCTTAAAACATTTACTCCCTCCACCACCAGCGTACCGTGGCTGCAGTGTGTACCATCTACAAGATGCACTGCAGCAACTCGCCAAGGCTTCTTCAACAGCACCTCCCAAACCCGTGACCTCCACCACCTAGAAGCAGAAGGGCAGCAGGCCCATGGGAACACCACCACCTCCAAGTTCCCCTCCAAATCACACACCATCCTGACTCCGAAATATATCGCCGTTCCTTTATTGTCGCTGTGTCAAAATTCTGGACTCCCTCCCTAACAGTACTGTGGGAGTACCTTCATCACACGGACTGCAGCGGTTCAAGAAGGCGGCTCGCCGCCACCTTCTCAAGGACAGCTAGGGATGGGCAATAAATGCTGGCTTTGCCAGCGACGCCCACATCCCAGGAACAAATAAAAAAAAATTATATAGCACTTTTCACGACCACCGGATGTCCCAAAGCGCTTTACAGCCAATGATGTACTTTTGAAGTGTAATCACTGTTGTGATTACTTTTGTAGGAAATGAGCTATCAGAGGGGGGGAGGATGGTTGCAAGAGAAAACTATTCTTTCTAAAAACCTAAAAGCAGGAGGTGCTCTGTGGGCAGGTATTTATCACTGGTGCTGAGTCATCAAGCTACCTTCCAGGTGATGAAGTTGAAAGTCCACCCCAATATGTTTCAACTTTTCTAGGGCTTGTTGATCTGCCTGGGTTTTCAACTGGACTTTGTCCTGAGATAGGTAACAACTGTACCATGTTTATACTTACAGTTCCTTCGATGGACTCACCTTCAGTTTCAGTTTCTCTCCTTGCCAATTTTTTCTTCCTCCACCCAACCCCGACCCCACTCCATCTCTGCTGAAGGCATTGACTTTGTTGCGATGGGGTATGGTCCCATAGGCGCTGGTCACCCTCTGATATTCCAACCAAGTAGCCATTGTGAACTTGGCAGTGAGTGTTGGGAGGCTATTTGACTGCAGAGGGCCTCACAGCCAAGCCTAAACCTGTCCACTCAGTATTCACACTTGCACCTCCAGCAAGGGTTACTGGATAAAGATCAGGAGCAGTAACCCTGGTTGATATTCTACTCTCTCCGAGCATAAGGGCCTAAGGCTTGTTGTAGGTCAATTATGTTATTGTTGCTTGAACCTCGTACAGAGTGACAGGTGCTGGAGTGTCAGTAACCATCGCGCTGACACCTCACCATGTGTTTGTGTTTATAGTCCCAATCCAGTCACCAGTTTAAGCACTTCCGACACATTGGCCCTGATCTTTTCCTGAAGATGTGTTGGGAGCAGGAGCAGGGATAGGGGGAAACTCGCGTGGGAAACCCGGATGTATGTTAAGCACACCTGTCAGTAGCTTTTTAAAGCAGCCACCTCGTTGTCATTTTACTTCCGGGTTTCTCGTCCAGTCAGCGGCAGCGGGCATGATGTGGACCCACACGGCGCGATCTCAACTCCAGCATTTAAAGGGACAATCCAAAGATGGTTGGTCATTTGTAGAACTGCATTGTGTTAGTGGTATTGGAGGGGGGCGGGTAAGTGGCTGTTGCATGTGGTTGTGACGTGGCTGCATTGGTGGAACCCAAGTGAACCTTGCAATAATCAGGTCATCCCTGGCATCCCGGGCAGCAATGTGCGCAGCTGGTGGTGCATTTCCCTATTAACCCTACTCCTCCTCATCTTCCTCCTTGGAGCCCGCCGAAGAGGATCTGAACTCTGCCCCTTGTTCTTCCTGCAGGTCCAATCCTCGCAGCGGCGCAATATTGTGCAGACCGCAGCACACCACGACCATTCTGGAGACCCTAGTTGGTGTGCACTGAAGGGTGCCTCCAGACCCGTCGAGGCAACTGAAGCGCACCTTCAGCATGCTGATGGCTTGTTCAATGACACATCAGGTGGTGATATGGCACTGATTGTAGTGGTCTTGGGCGTCATTCCTCGGATTTCTGAGAGGTGTCATCAGCCACGTTTTAAGTGTGTATCCCTTGGCTCCTAGCAGCCACCTGGTAACTCTGCTTCCAGGACAAAGCAGCCCGCTTGTTTGGCACCCAATCCACCACCTGAAACATTCACTCCCTCCACCACCGGTGCACCATGGCTGCAGTGTGTACCATCTACAAGATGCACGGCAGCAACTCGCCAAGGCTTCTTCGGCAGCACCTCCCAAACCCATCACCTCTACCACCTAGAAGGACAGGGGCAGCAGGCGCATGGGAACACCACTGTTAAATCCGTGAATCTTGATGTATGGTGTCCTTCAAGAAATAGACAGAGACTGCAGCGGAACAATCAACAGGAGTTTACTGGATGCAGGTTACTCTAAAACTAAAGTACAGATCCCTACTCAGGGTTTATATACAGGTGTGGTCACTGCCGGTACTACAGTATACAGGAGCTATAAAAAGTAGTTCTCCCCTTAAAGGTACATACACTACAATTCCTCCCCTTTTAGATTAACAGTACCATAACATTCATTTAACAATTAACACTTTTAACATGCAACATTAACTGAAAATAGTCCATTTATAAATTCAGTCTTGGGGCGGCTTCCTGATCCTTTCTGGATAGCGCCTTTCCTGAGTGTCTTGCTCTTGGTGCGGAGGCGATTCTGGCCCCCTGTCGTCGGTTGGTTCGTCAGCTTCCGATGCTACTGTTTCTGGGGTAGATGCTACCTGTATATCGGGTTCATCACCAGGTACGCGAGACATGCGGTTGATTCGTTCCTGTGACTCTAGGATCTGGTCGACATGGCGTCTCATAAGAACATAAGAACATAAGAAATAGGAGCAGGAGTAGGCCAATTGGCCCCTCGAGCCTGCTCCGCCATTCAATAAGATCATGGCTGATCTGATCCTAACCGCCAATCCACTATGACAGGACTATCTCCTGAATCTAACAGAATTAGACACACGAAACAGGAGCAGGATCAGGCTACACGGCCCCTGGGCCCGCTCCGCTACCCACAGGGCCATGACCGATCCGCACCTAAACTCATGTCCAAATTCCTGCCCACTCCCCGTAACCCTTAATTCCCTTTTCTTCTAGGAAACTGTCTATTTCTGTTTTAAATTTATGTAATGATGTAGCTTCGACAGCTTTTTGGGGCAGCATATTCCATGGACCTACCACCCTCTGAGTGAAGTAGTTCCTCCTCATCTCAGTTTTGAAAGAGCAGCCCCTTATTCTAAGACTATGCCCCCTAGTTCTAGTTTCACCCATCATCTGGAACATCCTCCCCGCATCCACCCGATCCAACCCCTTCACAATCTTATATGTTTCAATAAGATCGCCTCTCATTCTTCTGAACTCCAATGAGTAGAGTCCCAATCTACTCAACCTCTCCTCATATGTCCATCCCCTCATCCCCGGGATTAACCGAGTGAACCTTCTTTGTACTGACTCAAGAGCAAGTATGTCTTTTCTTAAGTATGGACACCAAAACTGTATGCAGTATTCCAGGTGCGGTCTCACCAATACCTTGTACAACTGAAGCAATACCTCCCTATTTTTATATTCTATCCCCCTAGCAATGAAAGCCAACATTCCATTGGCCTTCTTAATCACTTGCTGCACCTGCATACTAACCTTTTGAGTTTCGTGCACCAGGACCCCCAGATCCCTTTGTACTTCAGTACTTTCCAATTTCTTGCCATTAAGATAATAACTTGCTCTACGATTTTTCCTGCCAAAGTGCATAACCTCACACTTTCCAGTATTGTATTCCATCTGCCAAGTCTCTGCCCACTTACTTAGCCTGTCTATGTCCCCTTGCAGGTTTTTTATGTCCTCCTCTCTCACTACTTTCCCTCCCATCTTAGTATCATCTGCAAACTTTGATATGTTACACTCGGTCCCCTCCTCCAAATCGTTAATATAGATTGTAAAGAGTTGGGGACCCAGCACTGACCCCTGCGGAACACCACTGGTTACTGATTGCCAGTCTGAGAATGAACCATTTATCCCAACTCTCTGCCTTCTGTTAGATAGCCAATCCTCTATCCATGCCAGAATATTACCCCCAATCCCGTGATTTTTTATCTTAAGCAATAATCTTTTGTGTGGCACCTTGTCAAATGCCTTTTGGAAGTCTAAATACACTACATCCACTGGTTCACCTTTATCCACCCTGTATGTTACTTCCTCAAAGAACACCAGCAAATTTGTCAAACATGACTTCCCCTTCATAAAACCATGCTGACTTTGTCTTATTAAACTATGATTATCCAAATGTCCTGTTACTGTCTCCTTAATAATGGACTCCAAAATTTTACCTACCACAGATGTTAGGCTAACCGGTCTATAGTTTCCAGCCTTCTGTCTACTGCCCTTTTTAAATAAGGGTGTTACATTAGCAGTTTTCCAGTCTGCTGGGACCTTTGCTGAGTCCAGGGAGTTTTGGAAGATTATTACCAATGCATCCACAATCCCTACCGCCACTTCCCTCAAGACCCTTGGATGTAAGCCATCAGGTCCAGGCGAT
This sequence comes from Somniosus microcephalus, assembly GCF_052327205.1. Taxonomy (NCBI): domain Eukaryota; kingdom Metazoa; phylum Chordata; class Chondrichthyes; order Squaliformes; family Somniosidae; genus Somniosus; species Somniosus microcephalus. Next base: position 28,584,672 of record NC_140998.1, on the reverse strand, counting down.
TTATCCGCCTTGAGTCCCATTATTTTACCGAGTACCACTTCCTTAGTGATTTTAATCGTGTTTATCTCCTCCCCCCCTATAGCCCCCTGCTTGTCCAGTGTTGGGATATTCTTGGTGTCCTCTACTGTAAAGACTGATACAAAATATTCATTCAGTGTTTTTGCCATCTCCATATTTCCCACCATTAATTTCCCGGTCTCATCCTCTAAGGGACCAACATTTACTTTAGCCACCCTTTTTCTTTTTATATAACTATAAAAACTCTTACTATCTGTTTTTATATTTTTTGCTAATTTACTTTCATAATCTATCTTCCCTTTCCTAATCAATCTTTTTGTTATTTTTTGCTGTCTTTTAAAGTTTTCCCAATCCTCTATCCTCCCACTAGATTTGGCTACCTTATATGCCCTTGTTTTTAGTCGAATACTATCCTTAATTTCTTTACTTAGCCACGGATGGCTGTCTTTTCTTTTACACCCTTTTCTTCTCAGTGGAATATACTTTTTTTGGAAGTTGTAAAATAACTCCTTAAATGTACACCACTGATCATGTATCGTCTTACCCTTTAATCTATTTTCCCAATCCACTTTGCTCAATTCTGCTCTCATACCTTCATAGTCTCCTTTATTCAAGCTTAGCACGCTTGTTTGAGATACAACCTCCTCACCCTCTAATTGAACATGGAATTCAACCATGTTATGGTCACTCATTCCAAGGGGATCCTTTACTAGGACATTTTTAATTAATCCTGTCTCGTTACACAGGACCAGATCTAAGGTTGCTTGCCCCCTGGTCGGTTCAGTTACATACTGCTCAAGAAACCCATCCCTAATACACTCAATGAACTCATCCTCAAGGCAGCCCTGCCCAATTTGATTTGTCCAGTTAATATGATAGTTAAAATCCCCCATAATTATAGATGTTCCCTTATTACAAGCCTCAACTATTTCCTGATTGATACTCCGTCCAACCGAGTTCACAATGTTCTCCCCAACATCCACTGTGTACATTAGTGGCCCTTGCCATGTGCATATCGTTCCTGGTTGCCATTTCTCTGTTCGGTAGTCGCGGGCCAAGACTGGTTGCCCTACATTGAAGCTCCTTGTCAGCTTCTCATTGAGGTGCTGGAATTGCTTGTTCTCAACATCTCTTCGTACATTTGGTCTGAGCAAATCCAGACGAGATCTCAACCTTCGGTTAAAGAACATCATGGCCGGGGTCTGGTTGGTAACTGCATGTGTCGCATTTCTTTAGGCTAACAGGAAATTGTCCACCTTATGCTGCAGTGGAATGTCGTCATCGCACATGGCCCTTACTGCCTTTTTAAAGGTTTGTACGAACCTCTCAGCCAATCCATTTGTGGCTGGATGATACGGGGCGGATGTGTAATGCCTTACCCCATTCCTTTTCATAAATTTTCGAAACTCTTCGGACACAAACTGTGGTCCGTTATCAGAGCAAATCTGCTCTGGCAAGCTGTTCCTGGCAAATATCGTCCGTAGGACTGCAATAGTTTTCTCCGTGGTGGTGGAGGACATTTTGATGACCTCAGGCCGTTTCGAGTGCGCATCCACGGCTATTAAAAACATTGAGTCCATGAATGGACCAGCAAAATCAATATGCACCCATTGCCATGGAGAGGAGGGCCACTCCCATGGGTGTAGAGGGGCACGTGGTGGTGCATTTTGGACCTTCTGGCATCCTGAGCAGCTCTTTGTCAGGTCCTCGATTTGCTGATCGATCCCCGGCCACCACACATAAACCCTAGCAAGGCTTTTCATTTTCACCCCTCCTAGATGGCCTTCGTGAAGCTCATTGAGTACTCTATCCCTTAACTTGGGTGGAATTACCACTCGGGATCCACACATCAAGGTCCCCTGGCATACTGACAGCTGTTCTCTTCTGGATGAGAATGCTGGCAACAGTGAGTCGCCATGTGTTGGCCATCCCTTCACCGTCAAGTCATATACCCGAGACAGTGTCGGGTCATTTCGGGTCTCCTTCTCTATATCCACGTTAGGTACTGGCAAGCGTTCAATTATAGTCGAATAAAATATTTTGACAGGGTCCACTGCTGGTGCTTCCTCCGCCGTAGGCAGTGGCAGGCATGATAGCCCATCAGCGTTTCCATGCTGTTTCGTGCCCTTATACTCTATTTCATATTGGTTCGCCCCTAAAAAAAGGGACCATCTTTGTAGCCGTTGCACAGTCATCACCGGAACGCCCTTCTTTGGATTAAAGATGGAGACAAGTGGTTGGTGGTCAGTCAGCAAGGTGAACTTCTGCCCGTGCAGATAGTGGTTGAACTTTTTCACTCCCCACACTAGGCTGAGGACCTCCCTGTCAATCTGGGCGTAGTTACGCTCGGCTGAGGTTAGTGACCGAGACGCAAAGGCTACTGGCCTCTCCGAGCCGTCCGGGAATTTGTGCGACAGCACCGCTCCAATACCATAGGGTGATGCATCATACGCCAACCGAATTGATAGTGCTGAGTTGAAATGAGCCAACACCTCTTTTGATGTGATCAATTCTTTGCACTTCTGGAAAGCTCGTTTATATTCGTCATTCCACTTCCATGGTACCCCCGTTTGCAGTAGGGTGTTCAGTGGGTGTAGTACTGTAGACAAATTCGTCAAGAACTTATGGTAGTAGTTCACCAGCCCGAGGAACGACCTCAGTTGTGACACATTTTCTGGTGCTGGAGCCTTGACTACTGCCTCAATCTTTTCAGGGGACTTATGTAACCCCTCTTCATCAATAACGTGGCCACAATACGAGATCTGCTTCTGGAAAAAGTCGCATTTGTGGCGATTAGCTCGGAGCCCATATTCCTTCAGTCTAGTGAGCACCTGCTCCAGGTTGGCGAGGTGATTACTGTCATTTTCGCCCATGACCAGGATGTTGTCCAAATAACACTGGGTCCCTGGAATCCCGTGCAGGACTTGATCCATTGCCCTTTGCCAAATAGCCGGATCTGATGCTACCCCGAACAACAGCCAGTTGTATTGGTAGAGACCTTTATGAGTGTTGATTGTGAGGTACTGTTTCGAGGCTTCTTCTACCTCCATTTGCAGGAACGCCTGGGCCAGATCAATCTTAGTGAAGCGTTTTCCTCCAGATAGCGAGGCGAAAATATCTTCAATCCGCGGAAGCGGATATTGTACCGTGTGAAGGACTGGGTTCACTGTCACCTTAAAGTCCCCACAGATGCGAACCTTCTTTGGTTCCCCAGGCGTATTACTCAACGACCTCTTCATTACAGGAACGATGGGTGTAGCCCACTCGCTCCAGTCCACTTTGGACAGTACTCTAGAATGTTCCAAACCTTCCAGCTCTGCTTTGACGGCTGGGCGGATCGCATAAGGCACCGGTCTGGCCTTAAAAAACTTTGGGCTTGCATTTTCCTCTATTTTGATCGTCGCTGTTATGCCTTTTAGTGTTCCGAGTCCCTCCTGGAACACTTCTTGTGCGTCAGTTAGCATTTTTGACAGCCGTCCAGATGTGACGTCGTCATCCTTTTTGGCATCTACAGTCAGTGCTTGTATGGAATGCCAATCTAGCTGTATCTTCCGGATCCATTCATGTCCTAGTAGTGGTGGTCCTCCATCTGGCAATACATATAGGTCCATTTTTGGTGTTTCCTTGCCATTATATATAACGTTCACCCTTATTTTTCCTTTGGGGTAGACTTTTTGCCCGTGTATGTCTTCAAGACAATCTCTGTATCTCTCAAGGGTATATGTGAGAATAGCCGCTTGTAGTCCCTTCGATTTATGACTGTTAGGGCTGATCCTGTGTCCAATTCCATTTTCACTTGGACTCCGTCTATCTTGAGCATGACCCAGATAGTTTGGTGATCCTCCATTTTGATTACATTATGTAGTTTCAGACAACCCAGCTCCTTGCTTCCGGAGTCTGTATCACTTTTCTGTTCGTCTGAACTACACTCCGTCACCTTATGTACCTTTTTGTACTTCTCCTGTGGAGATTTCTTGCTGCTGGTTTTCTTTCCCGACCTGCAGACTCTTGCTATGTGTCCTACTTCTCCACACTGTCTGCACACTTGGTCCTTAAACCAACAATCCTTATGGTCATGTGTTGTTCTGCCGCAGCGATAACACTTCCCTGCTCCATATGACATTTCATTTGTGCCATATTCTTGCGGTCTCCATTGTATCTCTGCAGCGCCCCTTGCGGCTGCTTCGTGTGATACTGCCATGCTGAAAGCCTTGTCCAGGGTAAGATCCTTTTCTGATAGAAGCCGTTTCTGGGTTCCTTCACTTTGAAGCCCACACACTAACTTGTCCCTTAAAGTATCTGCTAGTCCCGTTCCAAACTGGCAGTGTTTCGATAGCTTGCACAGTTCCGTTAAATACTCAGCATTACTTTTGTCTTTATGCTGGTTCCTTTTGTGAAACTTAAATCTTTCTGCTATCAGCAGCGGTGTGGGGTTTAAGTGGTCCTGTCGGGTTGCCACTATGCTTTCAAAATCCTTTTCCACTGGCTTCTCTGGTGTGACTAGGTTTCGCAGTAAGCCTTACGTTTTTGCACCCATGGAATTCAACAATACCAGTGCTTTCCTGGCATCTGGCACTTCATTTGCCTTGCAGTACACTTCTATGCATTCTACATATGTCGCCCAATCTTCGACTTCATTGTCGAACGCTGTGACACTGCCACTCTTCGGCATCCCTGGGTGTGGTTAGACTGGCTAAAAATGGCATCTCCCGCACTCTCCCTTCTTCTCCGCTGTGGCTCAAAATGCCGTCTCCCGCGCTCTCCCTTCTTCTCCGCTGCGACTCAAAATGGCGTCTCCCGCGCTCTCCCTTTGTAGTGTATGTACCTTTAAGAGAGAACTACTTTTACAGCTCCTGTATACTGTAGTACCGGCAGTGACCACCCCTGTATATAAGCCTTGAGCATGCCTCTGTACTGCCAGTCTTGAGACTACCCTACTCCAGTAAACACCTGTTGATTGTTAAGTTACAGCCTCCGTGTAGTTATTGGAAAACATCTAAGAATCACGGATCCAACAGTCGCGACGAGGTCGATTCGAATCTACCTGCAACTCTGCCTTTCCCTTCAAGGATTCGCTCCGGGAGGGCGGTGGAAGAAAGTCGAGGCCAGAAGCACGGGCGTCGACCACGAGCAACCGCCCAGTCGTCCGGCAGAGAGTGAACATCGCAGGGGAGACTGTTGAGAGCTGGGCTTGGTTCCCCAGCCATGACGATCCAGCAACAGACTGGCAACAGGTACAGCGCAGACCCTTCCCGGACAGCGGCAGCTGGAGCCGACCGACGGCAGAGAAAAAGCCGAGCAGCGTCGACGGGGTAAGAGAGAGGGTGAAGCGCACAGGGCGCAGCCGGGCGTTGAAAACCGAGCGGCGTCGAGGAAAAACAAAAACAGAGAGAGGGTAAAGCAGCAGCCGGGTTCAGGAGCGAGCGGCGGAAACGGGAAAGGCGCACAGGAGAACGTGCAGAGCACAGCCAGGGCTCAAGGGCTGAACAGCATCCACAGGGAGAAGAAAGGAGAGCGCGGGAGACGCCATTGAGCCGCGGAGAAGAAGGGAGAGCGCGGGAGACGCCATTTTTAGAAGCCACAGCGGAGAAGAAGGGCGAGCGCGGGAAGAAAGGAAAGCGCGGGAGAAGCCATTTTGTGCCAGCGGAGAAGAAGGGAGAGCGCGGGAGACGCCATTTTTGACAGTTAAATCACACCCAGGGATGCCGAAGAGTGGCAGTATCTCTGCGTTCGACAATGAAGTTGAAGATTGGGCGACCTATGTGGAATGCATTGAGGTGTACTGCAGGGCGAACAAAGTGCCAGATGCTCGGAAAGCACTGGTTTTGTTAAATTCCATGGGTTATGGCTTACTGCGAAACCTAATAACCCCAGAGAAGCCCGTGGATAAGAATTTCGGAAGCATAGCAGAAATCCTACAGGACCACTTAAACCCCACATTGCTGCTGATAGCAGAAAGATTTAAGTTCCACAAACGGAACCAGCATGAAGACGAAAGTAATGCTGAGTACTTAACGGAACTGCGCAAGCTATCGAAACACTGCCAGTTTGGAGTGGGACTAGCAGATACGTTAAGGGACAAGTTTGTGTGTGGGCTTCAAAGTGAAGGAACCCAGAAACGGCTTCTATCAGAAAAGGATCTTATGCTGGACAAGGCTTTCAGCATGGCAGTATCACACGAAGCAGCCGCAAGGGGCGCTGCAGAGATACAACGGAGACCGCAAGAATATGGCACCAATGAAATGTCATATGGAGCAGGGAAGTGTTATCGCTGTGGCAGAACAACACACGACCAGAAGGATTGTTGGTTCAAGGACCAAGTGTGCAGACAGTGTGGAAAAGCAGGACACATAGCAAGAGTCTGCAGGTCAGGGAAGAAAACCAACAGCAAGAAATCTCCACAGGAGAAGTACAAAAAGGTACATAAGGTGATGGACAGTAGTTCAGACGAACAGAAAAGTGACACATACTCCGGAAGCAAGGAGCTGGGTTGTCTGAAACTACATAAGGTAACCAAAATGGAGGATCACCAGACTATCTGGGTCACACTCAAGATAGACGGAGTCCAAGTGAAAATGGAATTGGACACAGGATCAGCCCTAACAGTCATAAACCAAAGGGACTACAAGCGGCAATTTTCACATATACCCTTGAAAGCTACAGAGATTGTCTTGAAGATGTACACGGGGCAAAAAGTCTACCCCAAAGGAAAAATAAGGGTGAAAGTGATATACAAAGGCCAGGAAATACCTAAAATGGACCTATATGTATTGCCAGATGGAGGACCACCACTACTAGGACGTTAATGGATCCGGAAGGTACAATTAGATTGGCATTCCATACAGGCACTGAAGGTTGAGGCCAAAAAGGATGATGACGTCACACCTGGACGACTGTCAAAAATGCTAACTGACACAAAAGAAGTGTTCCAGGAGGGACTCGGAACACTAAAAGGCATAACAGCAACGATTAAAATAGAGGAAAATGCAAGCCCAAAGTTTCCTAAGGCCAGACCAGTGCCTTATGCGATCCGACCAGCCGTCGAAGCAGAGCTGGAAGGGTTGGAATGTTCCGGAGTACTGTCCAAAGTAGACTGGAGCGAGTGGGCTACGCCCATCGTTCCTGTAATGAAGAGGTCGTTGAGTAATACGCCTGGGGAACCAAAGAAGGTCTGCATCAGTGGGGATTTTAAGGTGGCAGTGAACCCAGTCCGTCACACGGTACAATATCCGCTTCCACGGATTGAGGATATTTTCGCCTCGCTATCTGGAGGTAAATGCTTCACCAAAATTGATCTAGCCCAGGCGTACTTGCAAATGGAGGTAGAAGAAGCCTCGAAACAATACCTCACGATCAACACTCATAAAGGTCTCTACCAATACAATCGGCTGGTGTTCGGGGAAGCATCGGCTCCGGCTATTTGGCAAAGGGCGATGGATCAAGTCCTGCATGGGATTCCAGGGACCCAGTGTTATTTGGACAACATCCTGGTCACGGGCAAAAATGACAGTGATCACCTCGCCAACCTGGAGAAGGTGCTCACTAGATTAAAGGAATATGGGCTATGAGCTAATCGCCACAAGTGCGAGTTTTTCCAGAAGCAGATCTCGTATTGTGGCCACGTTATTGATGAAGAGGGGTTACATAAGTCCCCTGAAAAGATTGAGGCAGTAGTCAAGGCTCCAGCACCGGAAAATGTGTCACAACAAAGGTCGTTCCTCGGGCTGGTGAACTACTACCATAAGTTCTTGCCAAATTTGTCTACAGTATTACACCCACTGAACACCCTACTGCAAACGGGGGTACCATGGAAGTGGAATGACGAACGTAAACAAGCTTTCCAGAAGTGCAAAGAATTGATCACATCAAAAGAGGTGTTGGCCCATTTCAACCCAGCACTACAAATTCGTTTGGCATGTGATGCATCACCCTATGGTATTGGAGCGGTGCTGTCGCACAAATTCCCAGACGGGTTGGAGAGGCTAGTAGTCTTTGCGTCTCGGTCACTAACCTCAGCCGAGCGCAACTACGCCCAGATCAACAGGGAGGCCCTCAGCCTAGTATGGGGAGTAAAAAAATTCAACCACTATCTGCATGGGCAGAAGTTCACCTTGCTGACTGACCACCAACCACTTGTCTCCATCTTTAATCCAAAGAAGGGCGTTCCGGTGTTGAATGCACAATGGTTACAAAGATGGCCCCTTTTTCTAGGGGCGTACCCATATGAAATAGAATATAAAGGCACGAAACAGCATGGAAACGCTGATGGGCTATCACGCCTGCCACTGCCTACTGTGGAGGAAGCACCAGCAGTGGACCCTATCGAGATATTTTATTCATCAATAATTGAACGATTGCCAGTAACTAACGCGGATATAGAGAAGGAGACCCGCAATGATCCGACACTGTCTCGGGTATATGATTTGACGGTGAGGGGATGGCCAACACATGGCGACTCACTGTTGCCAGCATTCTCATCCAGAAGAGAACAGCTGTCAGTATGCCAGGGGACAGTGATGTGTGGATCCCGAGTGGTAATTCCACCCAAGTTAAGGGAGGGAGTGCTAAATGAGCTTCACGAAGGTCATCTGGGAGGGTGAAAATGAAAAGCCTTGCTAGGGCTTATGTGTGGTGGTCGGGGATCGATCAACAAATCGAGGACCTAACCAAGCGCTGCTCAGGATGCCAGAAGGTCCAAAATGCACCACCACATGCCCCTCTACACCCATGGGAGTGGCCCTGCTCTCCATGGCAACGGGTGCATATTGATTTTGCTGGTCCATTCATGGACTCAATGTTCTTAATAGCCGTGGATGCTCACTCGAAATGGCCTGAGGTGATAAAAATGTCCTCAACCACTACAGAGAAAACGATTGCAGTCCTACGGACCACATTTGCCAGGAACGCCTTGCCAGAGCAGATTTGCTCTGAAAATGGACCACAGTTTGTGTCCGAAGAGTTTCAGAAATTTATGAGAAGGAATGGGGTAAGGCATTACACATTCGCCCCGTATCATCCAGCCACAAATGGATTGGCTGAGAGGTTCGTACAAACCTTTAAAAAGGCGAAAAAGGCCATGTGCGATGATGAAATTCCACTACAGCATAAGGTGGACAATTTCCTGTTAGCCTACAGAAATGCGACACATGCAGTTACCAACCAGACCCCGGCCATGATGTTCTTTAACCGAAGGTTGAGATCTCGTCTGGATTTGCTCAGACCAAATGTGCGAAGAAATGTTGAGGATAAACAATTCCAGCACATCAATGAGAAGCCGACAAGGAGCTTCAATGTAGGACAACCAGTCTTGGCCCGTGACTACCGAACAGAGAAATGGCAACCCGGAACGATATGCACACGGCAGGGGCCATTAATGTACACAGTGGATGTCGGGGAGAACATTGTGAGATGCCACGTCGATCAGATCTTAGCGTCACAGGAACGAGTCAACCCCATGTCTCGCGTACCTGGGGATGAACCTGATATACTGGTAGCATCTACCTCAGAAACAGTAGCAGTGGAAACGGATGAACTAACCGACGAAAGGGGGCCAGAATCGCCTCCGCACCAAGAACAAGAACCTCAGGAAAGGCGCTATCCAGAAAGGATCAGGAAGCCGCCCCAAAGACTGAATCTATAAACGGACTATTTCTGTTTAATGTGCATGTTAAAGTGTTAATTGTTATTTGAATATTATGGGTACTGCTAATCTAAAAGGGGAGGAATCATAGTGTATGTACCTTTAAGAGAGAACTACTTTTACAGCTCCTGTATACTGTAGTACCGGCAGTGACCACACCTGTATATAAGCCTTGAGCAGGCCTCTGTACCCCAGTCTTGAGACTACCCTACTCCAGTAAACACCTGTTCATTGTTAAGTTACAGCCTCCGTGTAGTTATTGGAAAACATCCTACTTTAAGAATCACGGATCCAACACCCTTCTTCTCCGCTGCGGCTCAAATGGCGTCTCCCGCACTTTCCTTTCTTCCCCCGCGGACGCTGCTCAGCCCTTGAACACCTGCCACGCTCTGCGCGTTTTCCTGCGCACCTCTCTTGTTGACGCCGCTCGGTCCTGAACCCCGGCTGCGCCCTGTGTGCTTTACCCTCTCTCTCTGCTCCCGTCGACGCTGCTCGGCCTTTTCCTGTGCCGTCGGTCGGCTCTAGCCGCCGCTGTGCGGGAAGGGTCTGCGCCGTACCTGTTGCCAGCCCGCCTCACTGAAGTCTCCGCCGGATGGTCGACGCCCGTGTCTCTGGAATCGGCCTTCCTCTGCAGAGTTGCAGGTAGGTTCGAATCGCCTCGTCGCCAATGTTAAATCCGTGAATCTTGATGTATGGTGTCCTTCAAGAAATAGACAGAGACTGCAGAGGAACAATCAACAGGTGTTTACTGGATGAGGGTTACTCTAAAACTAACAGTACAGATCCCTACTCAGGGTTTATATACAGGTGTGGTCACTGCCGGTACTACAGTATACAGGAGCTGTAAAAAGTAGTTCTCCCCTTAAAGGTACATACACTACAATTACCACCTCCAAGTTCCCCTCCAAGCCACACACCATCCTGACTTAGAAGTATATCGCCGATCTTTCATCGTCGCTGGGTCAGAATCCTGGAACTCCCTCCCTAACAGCACTGTGGGAGTACCTTCACCACATGGACTGCAGCGGTTCAAGAAGGCGGCTCACCACCACCTTCTCAAGGGCAGTTAGGGACGGGCAATAAATGCTGGCCTTGCCAGCGACGCCCACATCCCATAAAACGAATTTTAAAAAAGGCGCAAAGGCGTCAGGGAGGTTGGACTGCCGCAGGACGAAAGCATCATGGCATTTTCCCGGGAATCTTGTGCACGCCTGCATAAAGATCTTTTTGTGGTTGACAAGCAGAAAATTATTCCTTCCAAAGTTGGACCTGGTAGGAGACCACCCTGAACATACAAATTTTAAAGAGTGAGGAATGCTTTTTATAGTGGCAGCTTTTTAAAAATCTCTTACAAGAATGATTTTAAGACTGTAACAAATAAACGTGTGTCATTGAGTTGGAAATGTTTCTCCTTTGCCCAGAGGGGACTGTCAGTCACACAAACTAATGAGTATACTGGTTGACAGCAGTATCACTTTGAAGGCTTTGTTGTTTATGATGAGAATTGTTCAACAAAAAAGCACTATTCGAACCAAATTCATACACCTTACCTTATTCAGCAGTATGAACTGTCCCGACACACAGCAAAGCAGCAGCTTCCACTGGTGAGACTAATCAGTGAATGAAAGAGTTGCAATTCGTCAATGCTCTCATATCCACAGAAATTTCTGTCGTTTTACAGAAAGAGCACATCAGACTCAAACCGCAGCATGGAAAACGACACGATGTCTAATTCGCAAAGTTTAGTGAGTTCCTGCTCAATTCCAAAATGGCTGTTGTGTTGTGCCAACACAGAAATGGCTCTTACCAGTATTGGACAAGACCCAACTTTTCAGATCAATCACTGAACTATCTGGGAAAGAAAGAATTAAGGGTTAGATCTGAGGACTTCCTCTTTAAAGAAGAGTGTACAATGCAAACCTTTTGCATATCCTTAAATCTTTTTCTTCCTTACACACACCAAAAAAAGCCATTCTCATCATAGAAAGCTGCAGTAGATTAGATTAGGTTCCATCCTGCACCTTACTCCTAGTTATCCATTATTCAATGTATAAACCATCTGAACCCCCTTCATTAGATTTCAGACTGTAGCTCACTCCTGGGTATCCATTATACTATATATGCGCATATTTGGTTAACTAATCTTCCATTTGATTTTAAAAATCCAAGACCAGGGAAGGAAGTGATTGAGCAGTTTTGTTCATCTCTTTAATGTTCGACTCACTGATGCTTGCGCTTCAAGTGTGACAGGCATGACTCTAAGATGCCCTTTTATGCTAATTTCCTTATTCTAACCGCATATTGCATTTATGATGCGATGATCCTGGTTGCCATAGTGAATGAGATTAAAGGGAGACAAGTGATCACATTGTATCAGCAGAACATGTGTAGGATCACAGCGAGCTGGCGGCATTGTGGAGGTCAATAGTGTAAGCAAGTGCTTCTGATGGCGTCATTAACTGTGAGAGCGAAGCCCCAGACTGAATTATTGGCTGAACCTCGCTGTCCTGCCTGATAATGCATTATTTATTCTTTATAATGTATCAGAGCTGCTTTATAATATTTTTCATCTGGAGAGAAAGGTTAGTATGTCAGTTTTGCATTATTTGCAAGGGATTTAAATACTGCCGCCCAAGTGTGGCTGGAGAGCCTGTTTCGATGTGTGAAAACAAATTAGGAGGTGCAACATCTTTGCTGTTTGATATGCTATGGGAAATAAAGCAAACTATGCCAGTTTAATTAACTGAGAGAAAGTTTCATCTTCGTGAAAATCAGTTTCCACTTCACATGGATATGAGAGCGAGAGAATAAGAGTTTGCATTTAAGTAGCACCTTTCATATCCTGAGGACGTCCCAAAGCACTTCACAGCTAATGGATGACTGGAATCATAGTCACTTGTTATGCAGGCTGTAAGAACTAGTCGATTTGATATATTGCCTCCATATGCTAACATTCTACCCTTACTTTTTCGGTGTGGTTCGAATTTTTTTTACATATTTCCTGCCAGGCCCTCATTGTCACGACCTAGAGTTCATTTGACCCCAGATAGATTACCTTACATATTACTGCCACAGAAGCACCAACATGATTGCTCCTTCTTTGCAGCACGCCGCCGATTGCATCTACATTTCTTACGTTACAACAGTGACTACGCTTCAAAAGTACTTCACTTGGCTGTAAAGCGCTTTGGGATGTCCTGAGGTCGTGAAAGGCGCTGCGGAAATGCGAGTCAGTTTTTTTAAATATATCGCAGAGTGGACAGCTCACTTGATGAATTTAGCAGCCAGCCACAACAGCAATGTTTTCCAGTCCCCTGTACACCACAGTTGGGTGGATGAAAACATTAGTAATTCATTTGCAAATTCACGGGCAAATTAGGTCATTGTGAAGTGTCAAAGCACTTATTTCGGATGAGCCATATTTTGGTCATTTTTCTAGTTTTCCTGCTATTGAATTTGTGCAGGAAAATGGCCACCGGCGGGCAATTTGATTTAAAAGGTGTTAAAATACCAACATAATCATGCAAATAGATTTATCTTCACTAAACAAATAGAAATTTATAACAATTTAGTAATTTTGGGGGGAATTTGGTTTTGAAGGAAGCCATGAGCCATCAGAAGGAAACTGTGTGCCTTGTAATACTCTTTGTTTACTGAAGCATCACTTAAATCTAGCAGCCATCTTGTTTGCCACATCACTCGCTCTTACTGATTGAAGCATTTTGATAAAGCTCTCAGCCTTTGAATCATATCATAAAGCTTCAAAGCTATTGAATCAACTTTGGTATCTGTAATAAACCATTCTAGAATTAATTACACAATGAAGCTTAGTATTAGGATCACACTGTAATCATCTTTTTTGAAATGTAAAAAAAAAATAACTGGATGAAATGATTTAAAATTTAATTAGTCTGATTATGAAAGGAGCAATTATGGTAAACTTGCAGAAGCTCATGTTTATCTGAGATAGCGGGAAGTATTGAAGAAGCACTGAAGTGCCGCACTGTTTGCTGACTTTCCCCTCAATGAAGTCTTTGAAAGTTATAGGTGATAGCTCTGCAAGTTAAACATCTCACAAGTGGGAAACAAAAGGATTTTTTTTTAAATGGAGTGGACCAAAAGCAGAATCTAGCCTTCTGTGGAAATAGAAGAAGGAAACTTACACCAAGTAGAAAATGAATAGCTATATGTGTTACAATACAGAAGAAGGCTAAACCTACACCAGGAGCTGTCTCAAAGGACACTTGACTGCAAGTCCCAAGATAATCACCCAGATTTTGCAGTAGAGGCTAACAGTGCTCACCGTTATTAACGTGTAAATTGGACAGGTGCCCTGCTCCTCCAGAATCTGTGCAATTATGGTATCTCGCTGAGAGACTCGCCATTGAAGTACAGTGAACAGCGTGAAGCTGCTGTACTTACCTGATATATAACACACTAAACTCGCCAGACAAAGTTAAGGTTTGTCCATTCCAGTTTAAGTACCCTTTTAAACAGCATAGTAAGTATTAACTACTGCCAAACAACCTCCCTGGCACTGAAAGTTAACTTTAACAAGTGTGGAGTCTCATTCCTTCAGATTTTAATTATTGTTTGAGATATAGTAAAAAAAAAATTTTTTTACTTTTTCATTCTGTCTTTTATCTCTCGCTTAATTCCTTGTTTCTTTCTCTCTATTTCACTTTCTATACCTAATTTGACATTGATTTCAATATGCTAACTGGCACTCCCTGCTTCAGATTCTGCGCTGCTCGTTAACAATTCTTCACTCTGATTAGTTAAGGAGATGTTAAGTTGCCTGCGCCCTTCACACAGGTCCCGGATGCAAGCCCTTAAAAAGTCTATGGCCAAGTGAAAGTTTAACAAATGACTTCGCCGCTGACCGCAAAATCCAGCCCATTAATGTAACCTTGTAGCGGCCACTTGCAATGCTATATATACACACACAAGAGTGGATTTTACAAAATCACATTCCTGGCAAAAAGCCTTGCCCGCTGAGAGTGCATACCGAGTGAATGCGGGCCTGCTCCCTATGATTTTTCATCCACAAAAACTAATGGACAGAAAATTGTGGGGAGCACGCCTGCAATTACCCGATCTGTAAAAGCAGCCCTATTGTGGACAAGTAGTTTCAGAAGGACACTAATGCTTTGAAGAGGATTCCGAGTAGAATGACAAAAAATAATTCCAGGGCTGCGATTATGAGGAAACGCTTTTACACCTGAGCTCATTGTCATTAAAGAAAAGACTGAGGGGAGACATAAGCGAAGGTTTTTAAAATGCTAAGATGAGTGGATAATGAAAATGCAAGCAAATTATTTAACTTGGACTCCAACTGAACATTGGGAAGCCCAAAGCCATCATAGTTACCTGCCAAATATCTCTATACTCTTCCCTGGCTGTTCATTCAGATGGTGTGCAACCTCAGTATCTTCATTGACCCTGAGCTGAACTGTATACCCAATATTCTATCCACCACCAAGACAAAAGTGCCTGCCTCTGCCTTTATCTCTGCTGCTGAAACCCTATCCACACTATTGTTACCTCCAGACATCTCCTAGTCCTCCTTGCTGGCCTCTCAAGCTCCATGCTGCACCAACTCCAACTCATCCAAAGCCTTGTTGTCCAAATCCTGTCCTATACTAAGTCTTGCTCACCTACCACTCCTGTCCTTGCTGATCTTCATTGGCTCCCTGTCCCCCTGTGCATTAAATTCAAAATCCTCATCCTTGTTTACAAATCGCTCCATGGTCTCACCCACCCTACCTTTGTAACTTCCTCCAGCCTAACATCCCAGCCTGCGCTCTTCAGTCCTCGGACTCTGGCCTTCCATCCATCTAAACCTCACTGTGGAGCATTCCACTGTCTCAGCACTATTCTCTCCTCCCCGCCTTGTCCAACACCCTCCACACGACTATTTCTCTCCTTATCTTTAAACGTTGGCTGCATATTGTGACACCACTATTCCCGGACAGAATGGAGATGATAGGGTAATTCCCCCGTCAATCACACCTGGAGACCACACTGCAGTAGCTTTGTCATGTGTCAGCTGTGGGTGGCACCCTCGCCTCTGAGTCAGAAGGTTGTGGGTTCAAGTCCCACTCCAGAGACTTGAGCACGGAAATCTAGGCTGACTGTGCAGTACTGAGAGGGGTGCTGCATTGACAGAGGTGGCGTCTTTCGGATGAGATGTTAAACCCTGGTCTGCTCTCTCAGGTGGACGTAAAAGATCCCGTGGCACTATTTCAAAGAAGTGCAGGGGAGCTCTCCCTGGCGTCCTGTCCAATATTTATCCCTCAATCAGCACTTAAAACAGATTATCTGGTCATAAGAACATAAGAAATAGGAGCAGGAGTAGGCCATTTGGCCCTTCGAGCCTGCTCTGCCATTCAACAAGATCATGGCTGATCTTCTACCTCAACTCCACCTTCCTGCACTAGCTCCATATCCCTTTGCTCCCAAAAATTTATCGACCTCTGTCTTGAACATACTCAACGACTGAGCATCCACAGCTCTCTGGGTTAGTGAATTCCAAAGATTCACCACCCTCTGAGTGAAGAAATTTCTCCTCATCTCATTCCTAAATGGCCGACCCCTTATTCTGTGACTGTGCAGTACCCCACTAGTTATAGCCTGAAAAACTGAAAAAGTCCCGTTTATTCCTACTCTCTGTTTTCTGTCCATTAACCAATCCTCAATCCATGCTAATATATTACCCCCAATACCATGAGTCCTAATTTTGTGTAATAACCTCTTGTGTGGCACCTTATCAAATGCTTTTTGAAAATCCAAATACACTACATCCACTGGTTCCCCCTTATCCATCCTACTAATTACATCTTCAAAAAATTCTAACAGATTTGTCAAAGACGATTTCCTTTACATAAAACCATGTTGACTCTGCCTAATCATATTATGATTTTCTAAGTGCCTAATAGTAGATTCTAGCATTTTGCCTACTACAGATGTCAGGCTAATTGCCCTATAGTCTCCCTTTTTTTCTCTTCCTCCTTTCTTAAATAGTGGGGTTATGTTTGCTACCTTCCAATCCTGGGAACTGTTCTAGAATCTAGGGAATTCTGGAAGATTAATACCGGTGCATCCACTATCTTTGCAGCTACCTCTTTTAAAACCCGAGAATGCAGGTTGTCGGGTCCAGGGGATTTGTTGCTACTTAGTCCCGTTAATTTCTCCAGTACTAGGGAGGAGAAATTCGGTTACGTCCCATTTGGGGGCGGCAACCAAATTAGTGCCAGACGGCCGCTCCACATAGCACTGAAGTGTTTCACCGCACCTCCGCTTCCGTTAAAGGGGAGGGACACTGCGAGCTCTGCAGGCCATTTGATGGCCTCCACTAGCCCATCAGGGCAGCGTGGTGCTGTGGCTGCAGACCGGCACTGAGAGGCAGTGCCGAGTGGCGCGATGGCGGCCATGGACCACACCGTGGGCCGCCAAGAGGGGCTGACCTGCAGGTCGGCCAAAAAAAAATATGTCGGCATGGGGCACAGCCGGGCCGCCCCTTTAATTACCCGCCCTGCCAGCGGTGGGTGACCCGCGAGGGTGTTGCTGACACCGCCTGTGGCAGCCTCGCAGGGCGCAGCCGAATTTCGGCCACGGGCCACTAAGTAGTCACGTCGCTTGGTGATGACGTCATTGCCAGCGGCGCAGTGGCTTGCGGCGCTATCGGCTAGTGCCTCAGCAGCGCCCCGCCAAATTTCTTGGGAGGCGCTATTATTACCCATAACCCCTTTGTGCCCCATTAGCGTCCCCCCACAGGTGCTAACAACAGGTGCAAAGGACGCAAATTTCGCCCCCTATGTCTTTACTTATACTGATTTCTTTAAGTTTCTCATTCTCTCTGGACCCTTGGTTCCCCATTATTTCCGGAATATTTTTGTGTCTTCTACCGTGAAGACAGATACAATGTATTTGTTTAATGTCTCTGCCATTTCCTTATTGCCCATTATAATTTCTCCTGTCTCTGCCTCTAATGGGCCCATGTTTACTTTCGCTAATCTCTTCCTATTTACATATCTATAGAAACGTTTACAATCTGTTTTTATGTCTCTTGCTAATTTACTCTCATATTCTCTTTTCTCTTTCCTTATCATTTTCTTGGTCCTCCTTTGCTGAATTCTAAAATCCTCCCAATCCTCAGGTTTACTACTAATTTTGGGAACATTATAAACCTCTTCCTTTGATCTAATACTATCTTTAACTTCTTTTGTTAGTCACGGTTGGACCACTTTTCCTGTGGGGTTTTTTGTGCCTTAAAAGAATGTATATTTCTTGTAAATTATGTATTAATTCTTTAAGTGCTAGCCTTTGCTTGTCTATCATCATGCCTTTTAATGTCGTTTCCCAATCTGCCTTTGCCAACTCACCCCCCATACCTACATAGTTTGCTTTGTTTAAATTGAAGACCGTAGTTTTGGATTTAACTAAATCAATTTCAAGCTCAATATAAAATTCTATCATATTATGGTCACTCTTCCCTAAAGGCCCCTGTAATGATCAATAACATGTCATTCTACAGTGGACACTAGGTGGAGCCGTAGAGCTGTGTAGAGCTGTATATATCTATAGATATAAATCGGTACATCTGTCTGTCTGTCTGTCATTCTGTCATTCTGTCGGCCTGTCATCGCGTGTGCGTCTGTCGGGTATGCGCTCGAAAGTTACAGGGCATACCTACGCGCGCGTTACCTCCAAAGAAAGCTTACGCTTCCGAGACAATTTTAAGCGCATTTACGTTTCGGCCGGGCTAAAATCGCACCCGCGGTATCCCAAAAACCTTCAACGTTCCGCTCATTAGCATCTCATTATCCGCTCATTAGCAACAGAGTGACCTCGAGCTCGACCAATCGTACGTCGGGTTGCTGGCGTGTGCCGCCAGGCCAATCGGTGCGTG
This sequence comes from Somniosus microcephalus, assembly GCF_052327205.1. Classification (NCBI taxonomy): domain Eukaryota; kingdom Metazoa; phylum Chordata; class Chondrichthyes; order Squaliformes; family Somniosidae; genus Somniosus; species Somniosus microcephalus. Next base: position 28,566,103 of record NC_140998.1, on the reverse strand, counting down.
TGTGGCCGGGCCTTATCGTTCTGAACTGAGGTGAGTCGCTGCCATATTGATTCCAAACTTTTCCTTTCTTTTTCCCGCTTTCTGCGTCTTTAAAAAAAACGTTGCTTTTAAAACACATAGGCCTAGAAATTGAGTGGGCTTAGCGCCCATTTTGCGGCGCTAGAGGGCATTGCGCTGGACTTACAGCCGGTTTTGAAATTGACTAGGGCCCAACATCGGCGTTACACCGGTAGCGCTGCGCCGGCACCGATGACGTCATCGGTGTGCGCAGCGTCCCGGTTGCCGTGGTGACGGGCCCCAGCGCCGAAATTCAGTTGCGGCCGCCTCGCCCCGTGGCAGCCGCAACTAAGACTCTGGCAACAGAGTCTTACACGACTTTGCACCGGCGCATAAAGGTGGAGCGGCGGCCGGCCGCTTTCCTGCCGGCTGCCTGCCCGCACCTCCCTCCCCGGACTCCCCCACCCCCCCCCCGCGGAACAGATGCTTCTCGGCTGCGAGCCCGCACTTCCCCGAGGTGCCGGGCTCATTTTTGTGGCGAATTAACCGGCCAGCGGGCGGGTGCAGGCAGCTCCTCCTTAACTGAAGGAGGAGGCCTGCTCTTCCGAGCCTGCCGCACCGCATCGGGCGCCGCAGCGCCGGAATAGCGCCGCAATGCGGCGCGTAGCGCCAGTTTTCAGGCGCAAACAGCCTTCAGTAGCGCCGGCAGCCGTTTGGGCGCGGCGCTACTGAATTTTTGGCGCGCACAGCGCGACTTAGCACCAGCGCTAAATTTCCGGCGTTAAGCCCCGGCGCAGCGCAAACTCAATTTCCAGGCCATATTGTTTTTAAAAAAAATGATTTAGAAACGAATTAACTTATCTAAAATCTCATTAATTTTCCTACCTTTCCCCGTTTTTCCAGGTAGGCCTCGAAGCCTCGGCTTCTCCTTCGCACCCACGCCCGAGCTAGGGGGGGGGCGACCCTCGGGGGGGGCCGCGACCCTCGGGGGGGCCGCGACACTCGGGGGGGGGCCGCGACCCTCGGGGGGGCCCACCGCGCCCCCCCCACTCCCCTCCCTCCCCCGCCCCCCCCCTCCCCTTCCCCTCCCCTCCCCTTCCCCCTCCCCTTCCCCCCCTCCCCCCTCCCCCCCTTCCCTTCCCCTCTTCCCCCCTCCCCCTTCCCTTCCTCCCCCCCTCCCCCCCTTCCCTTCCCCCCCGCCCTCCCTTCCCCCCCGCCCCCCCGCGCTCCTTCCCCTCCGCCCTCCCTTCCCCCCCGCCCCCCTTCCCTTCCCCCCCCGCCCCCCCTCCCCCTTCCCCCCCTCCCCCTCCCCCCCTTCCCTTCCCCCCCTTCCCCCCTCCCTCTCCCCCCCTTCCCTTCCCCCCTTCCCTTCCCCCCCGCCCTCCCTTCCCCCCCCGCCCTCCCTTCCCTTCCCCCCCGCCCCCCCGCCCTCCTCCCCCCCCGCCCCCCCCTCCGCCCTCCCTTCCCCCCGCCCTCCCTTCCCCCTCCCTTCCCCCCCCCCCCTCCCTCCCTCCTTCCCCCCCGCCCCCCCCGCCCTCCCTCCCCCCCCGCCCCCCCTCCCCCTCCGCCCTCCCTTCCCCCCCGCCCTCCCTCCACCCCCCGCCCTCCCTTCCCCGCCCTCCCCTCCCCCCCGCCCTCCCTTCCCCGCCCTCCCCTCCCCCCTCCCCCTCCCCCTTCACCCCCTCCCCCTCCCTCCCCCCTCCCCCTCCTCCCCCTCCACCCCTCCCCTCCCCCTCCTCCTCCCTCCCCCCTCCCCTCCCCTCCCCCTCCCCTCCCCCTCCCCTCCTCCTCCCCTCCGTCGCTCTCTCTCTTCCCCCAGTCGCTCTCTCTCTTCCCCCCAGTCGCTCTCTCTCTTCCCCCCAGTCGCTCTCTCTCTCTCTTCCAACAACAACATGCCCTCGAAAAAGCCTCGGCACCGCCGGGCACTTCAGCTAGTCTCTTCTCTATATATATAAATCGGTACATCTGTCTGTCATTCTGTCTGTCTGTCATCGCATGTGCGTCTGTCGGGTATGCGCTCGAAAGTTACAGGGCGTACCTACGCGCGCGTTACCTCCAAAGAAAGCTTACGCTTCCGAGACGGTTTTAAGCATTTTTACGTTTCGGCCGGGCTAAAATCCCGCCCGCGGTATCCGAAAAACCTTAACATTCCGCTCATTAGCATCTCATTATCCGCGCATTAGCGACAGAGTGACCTCGAGCTCGACCAATCATACGCCGGTTGCTGGCGTGTGCCACCGGGCCAATCGGTGCGTGTATGGGCGGGCCTTATCGTTCTGAACCGAGGTGAGTAGCCGCCATCTTGCTTCCATTCTTTTTCCTGCTTTCTGCGTCTTTCTTTTCAAATATACATTTCCAGCAAAAAAAAAGTTGCTTTTAAAACACAAATTGTTTTTAAAAATGTGAATTAATTTGTAAATCTTTTGTCTAACCTCTATAATTCTCCTACCTTTCACCGTTTTTCCAGGACGGGGCCTAGGCTTCTCCAACTGCCAGCAGTGCAACTCTAGGCCCAGGCTCCTGGCCTAGACAGAGACAAACACTGGCAGAGGGCAGAGGGTGTGCTGCCTCAGCTCCATTCCCGGGGTCAGTAGGTGGGGAGGCTTCATAAGCAACTGGGGTAAGGTTGCAAGCCCCAAATAATAATCTGAAGATCCTGTGTTTGCAGCTGAGGAAATTTCTTCTGCAGACAGCCCCCGGTTAACGGCAGCCATGTTTGTCAAGGAGGGCAAAAAGTTTCAGTGCGACGCCATTTTGATTCAGTGTGTAACAGAGTGCATGTGCGGCCATCTTAGTACAGGAACATAGAGTGGGTGGGCTTCTGTGCTCCAAATCTGTGTCTGTGACAGACAATCGACTGTGTAGCTGTGCAAGGTCTGTCGCTATAGCAACAGCTTTAGCTACAGAGCTTCAGGGCCACACCTGCAGTGTTTAGAAGCTGTTGCTAAGCAACAGTGTTGTTAAATTTAAGTTTATCTCCCCCCTCCTTTCCCACCCCCCACCCCCCCTCACACCCCTTTCCCCCCCAAACCCCCTTCCCCCCACACCCCATTCCCCCCCACACCCCCACCCCCCTCCCCCCCACACCCCCTCCCCCCCCACCCCCCTCACACCCCCCTCCCCCCCAACCCCCTCACACCCCCCTCCCACACCCACTTCCCCCCACCCCCCGCCCCCCTTCCCCCCCACCCCCCTCCCCCGCCCTCCCCCTTCCCCCCCACCCCCTCCCCCTTCCCCCTCACTGCGCCCCCCCGCCCCTCCTTCCCCCCCGCTACGCCCCCCCGCCCCTCCTTCCCCCCGCCATCCCTTCCCCCCCTCCCCCCGCCCTCCCCCCCTTCCCCCCCGCCCTCCCCCCCACCCCCCGCCCTCCCTTCCCCCCCCCGCCGCCGCCCCCCCGCCCTCCCTTCCCCCCCCGCTGCGCCCCCGCCCTCCCTTTCCCCCGCCGCCCCCCCGCTGCGCCCCCCCTTCCCCCCGCCCTCCTTCCCCCGCCCTGCCCCTTCCCCCCCTCCCCTTCCCCCCTCCCTTCACCCCCGCCCCTTCCCCCCGCCCCTTCCCCCTCCCTTCCCCTCCCCCCTTCCCCTCCGCCCCCCCGCCCCCCTTCCCCCCTGCCCCCCTTCCCCCCTCCCTTCCCCTTCCCCCTCCCTTCCCCCCGCCCCTTCCCCCCTCCCTTCCCCCCTCCCTTCCCCCCACCCCTTTCCCCCCTCCCTTCCCTTCCCCCCGCCCTCCCTTCCCCCCCGCTCTCTTCCCCCACCTGCTCTCTTCCCCCACCCGCTCTCTCTCTTCCCCCCAGTCACTCTCTCTCTACCCCCCAGTCGCTCTCTCTCTACCCCCCAGTCGCTCTCTCTCTCTCTTCCAACAACAACATGCCCTCGAAAAAGCCTCGGCACCGCCGGGCACTTCAGCTAGTAGCTATATGTATAAGACTACACTACCCAGCTGTATATATATTAAGACTACATTACCATGAGGCACTAGGCTACCCACAAGGCAGCAGTCAAG